>NC_079539.1:6663363-6685863 GCF_003711565.1 Takifugu flavidus | reverse complement strand
CTGTCAGGGGAAGTGGGCGGTCCTGGAGGGCGGCGCCTCGGCCCAGTCCGGCCTCTTCCGCTCTGGGACCGGGTCCAGCGGTACCAGTTCCCTGGTGCCCAACTGTCAGGCCTTACCGAGTCTTCAGGCGGACCCCAACGCCTGCACCCACGTCCCCTTCGCAGGTACGTCTGGTCAGAACGTAGGACCAGCTGGTTCTGGATCATAGAGGGCAACAAACGAAACTCTTCCAGAACAAACTGGATCCAGAACAAACTGGATCGACTGAACCGACTTGAATCGGGAAGGTTTTCCCAGAATAAACCTGGAAGTGTAGAGGAACTATTGGATTATTGATGTGAAGCAAGAGCAGGCGTGCAGTACCGGCATGTTTGTGGTGCTGCTGGACCAGAACCAGACCAGAACTCATCCTGGTGTCTCTCCTTTCAGACCTCAAGCTGGACCAGATCACAAGTGAGTGCAGCCACATCCATAAACCACCGGAGTTCCTCCTCCTCCACCCTGACTCCATCCTCTCTGTTTGCACCAGCGACCTGCTTCAGCGACCGAGGTCGTTTCTACCAGGGCGGCGTGAACGTGACCCGGTCGGGGACGCCGTGCCAGCCCTGGAACCATCAGGTGATCAGAACCTTCCAGCCAGAATCAGAACCCACCCAACTCCTGCCGCAAAGCAGTCTGGGAAACGGCTGCTGAAAACCTCAAAAGAACTAACCCTAACCCCCCCCCACACACACACACACACACACTCACAAACACACACACACACACACACACAGCAGAGGGGAGCAGCAACAGTTCACCCTAACACACCCTCTCACTCAGCAAAGCCATAAAAACATAAAGAGGCTTTTGGGCTGCAGGGAACATGTGTGTGTGAGTGTGTGTGAGTGTGTGTGTGTGTGTGTGTGTGTGTGTGTGTGCCAGGTCAGCAGAGAGGGAGGGGCTCCTTGTGTCACATCCTGCCTCTGGAAGCAATTAGTTTTCACACGCATACGCAGCAGCAGAGCAACAGTTGCTCTTGTGTAGCAGATCTTCGCTCTCCAACGTGAAGATCTGCTCCTTCTGCTGGTTTCTGACTTCATAGATGTGTTACGTTCTCTCTCTCTCTCACACACACACACACACACACACACACACACACACACACACACACACACAACAACCAGACCAATCAGAGCTGCGGATGATGGACATAAACTATGAGTCTGGTTTGGTTTTCAGCTCATTAAAGTTCTCTAAAGAACATTTTTAGAGAAGTTGTGAGATGATTGACCAGAAGGTGGAGGGCTCTTCAGGAGGGAGATGATGTGCTGCAGAGGTGAGATCTTCTCGCTCCTGAAACACTGAAGACGTGGCGGGAGCAATGAAGCTGTTTTCCTTGAATTGAGGGGTTGCGTCAACATTCTAAGTGTGTGAAAACTGAACCCTGAGAGCAGGTTTCTTCAGAAAGGATCACAGACTAATGCACCCTGGAGAGAAAAGTCCTGACTCATGAAGATAGCAGATGTGGAGTGTTTATGCTCCAGAAACACGTTGTTTCCCTCAGGAACGTTCTCAGACTTCAGCTCAGAGCCTCAGAAGAACCTGAAGAAGAACTTTAACACTGGATCACTGCCTCTGACCCTTTTCCTTGTCTCCCTCTGTAGCTCCCTCACCAGCACCGACTGTCTGCGGATGTGATTCCAGAGTTGAGGAACTCGAGGAACTACTGCAGGAACCCCGGGGGGGTAAGCGAGGGACCCTGGTGTTACACCAGTAATCCCAACATTCGCTGGGAGTTCTGCCCAGTGCCTCCCTGTGGCGAGACCAGCGTGGCTCCAGGTGCCGTCTTCTGCCGACTCTTCTGCCAATGGGGGGTCAGACCAGCCTGATCTCATCCGTCTCTGTTTGTCAGTGGTCAAGACAGAGTCTCCGGGCCCCCATCAGACCGTGCGCGTCCTCCCCCCCACCACCGTGTCCTACCCAGCCTACTCCATGTCCGTCATCATCATCGTCCTGTCCACCCTCGCGGCCGCCGTCCTCTTCACCATCGCCGTCCTCGCCTGCCGCAGACAGAGGAAGCAGTGGAGGAACAGGAAGAGGTAAGTCACACCTGTCGGCCTTCCCTGAGGCTCCGCCTCTCCCTTGACTCCGCCCTCACCCCTGCAGAGTGATGGAGACCCCGACGCTGAGCGCGCTGCCCTCAGAGCTGCTGCTGGACCGGCTCCACCCGAACCCCATGTACCAGCGGGTCCCCCTGCTGCTCAACTCCAAGCTGCTGGCCCTGGAGTATCCCCGGAACAACATCCAGTACGTCCGCGACATCGGAGAAGGAGCCTTCGGGCGCGTGTTCCAGGCCAGGTGAGAGGGTGACGTTAGCAGGACTGGTGGTTCCAAACCTTTGAGGTGTGTGTGTGAGTGTGTGTGTGTGTGTGTGCGCTGCAGAGCTCCGGGCCTGCTGCCGATGGAGTCCTTCACCATGGTGGCTGTGAAGATGCTGAAGGAGGAGGCATCAGCTGACATGCAGAATGACTTCCAGAGAGAGGCGGCGCTCATGGCCCAGTTTGACCATCCAAATATTGTCAAACTACTGGGTGAGTGTGTGTGTGTGTGTGTGTGTGTGTGTGTGTGTGTGTTGGAAACAGTCAGATCTCCATCTTTAATGAAGAAGAGGTCCAAAATAAACAGCCAACAGCACCAGTTGGCTGCTGTTGTGTCCTTGTTGTCCACAGCTAAACAAACGTCCACCATAAACATCAAACTGGGCCAGTTCAGCCGATCTAATCTAACACAAACAGCTGGTCTCCAAATATCCTTCCAGGAAAACATCTGGCCATATAAAACACAGTCAGAGTAGATGGAAAATTTCAGTTCACGCTCCAGTGTTCGACATCAACGGGCTGACAAAGACAGTTTTTGTGACGTATCAGGAGCTCCTGAAACCAGAGAGGTGGATTTCTTTATTTTTAGCTCCCTCTAATTACCCCAGCGGCTAATAATAACCATGCGAAAACAGAAGCATCCTGCATTATTGGCTCGATCCCGTGTATCTACTCCTCTCTCTCTCTCTCTCTCTCTCTCACACACACACACACACACTCACACACACACACACACACACTCACACACACACACACACACACACACACACACACGTCCTAACAAACGCACAGCTCAGCTGCAGTACCGCAGTCCGCCACTAGAGAGACCAGCGATGCCTTCAGGAGCCCCGAGTCAAGGTCGTAAACTGCAGTTGTCTGTATCCTCCCACAGGTGTGTGTGCGGTGGGCAAGCCTATGTGCCTGATGTTCGAGTACATGGCCCACGGTGACCTGAACGAGTTCCTTCGCCGCCGATCCCCCAACCGGTCGTTGCGCACCATCAGCCGGGCCAGCCTATCAGGTCGCAGCTTCACGTCCGAGCTGGAGGCGGGGCTTCTCTCCTGCGCCGATCAGCTGTCCATTTCTAAGCAGATCGCGGCGGGGATGGCGTACCTGTCGGAGCGCAAGTTCGTCCACCGAGACTTGGCCACGCGGAACTGCCTGGTGGGGGAGGACATGGTGGTGAAGATCGCCGACTTCGGCCTCTCCCGGAACATCTACTCAGCTGATTACTACAAAGCCAACGAGAACGACGCCATCCCCATTCGCTGGATGCCCCCGGAGTCGATCTTCTACAACCGCTACACCACGGAATCCGACATTTGGGCCTACGGCGTGGTGCTGTGGGAGATCTTCTCCCACGGGATGCAGCCGTACTACGGGATGGGCCACGAGGAGGTGATCTACTACGTGAGGGACGGTCACATCCTGTCCTGTCCCGAGAACTGTCCCATGGAGCTCTACAACCTGATGCGTCTGTGCTGGAGCAGCCAGCCGTCGGAGCGGCCCGGCTTCAGCAGCATCCACAGGATCCTGGAGCGGATGCACCAGAACGTGCTGAGCGTGGACGCCGAGGCCGACTGACGACACCTTCGGACTCAGACGATCATAAATCCACATCACGACAGGAAGACGCCATGTGGACTCGGAGCAGGAAGCGAGCAGGACAAAGTCCAGAGAACAGAAGGTCGACCTGGTGGAGCTCGGACCAGCACGTGGTGGTTGGTCCGGTGACCTTCTGCAGAGAAGGAAGCGGGAAAACTCGGGACTGTTTCTGATTCCACGTCGGCACTTTAAACCAGTGCTGTTTTCCATCCTTCCATCTTGTAAGGTCGCGGGGTCGCGGGGGGGGCTGGAGCCTGTCCCAGGACCCCTGGTGCAGGAGGCGGGTCCTGCACCAGGGGTCCTGTTGACAGGTGATCGCACTGTTATTCCACTTCTGGGCATTCTCTCTATTTCTTACGTGTTGGGCTGAAACAGTCGCCCTCCGAGGGACTTTAAATTCTTTCTGATCAGGTTTTCTTCTGAAGAGACGAATATAAAACGTCCAGTTTTAAGACACGTGCTTCCCTCTGTGTCCAGGAACGCCTCAACGAGCGGCGGGGGCGTTAGCGAGCGGCTACAGAGGCTGGCTATTGGCTCACAACCGCTAACGTTAGGCCAATATTCCATACGCTTGTTTGTTATCATGCAGTTGTAATTTTATATTTCAAATGTTTGTCTTTTGTGTTCTCTGTCACTCCACATTTGATCCTTCGGAGTGATACGTTATTGAGTGATTACAGCAATAATCAGAACTTTTTTATCATTTGAAACCTGTAAAGTGAATAATTTAGTAAATTAAAGAATTTGATTTTATGTTTTTTGCCTAAATCTGAACTTCAAAAATGATCCCTGAGAAATGAGGCCTACCTGCAATACTGCTGACGACCACAAGAGGGGCGTACAGGTGGTCCCCAGAGAGATGGAGAGCTTGTGTGTGTGTGTGTGTGTGTGTGTGTGTGTGTGTGTGTGTGTGTGTGTGTGTGTGTGTGTGTGTGTGTGTGTGTGTGCAGTATAAACTGTTTAAAGTGTTTGGCCTGTTGGTGTTACTCCCTTTTCCTCCCTTCCTCCTCCTCCTCCTCGTGTCATCGATTCCTCCCAGAATCACTTTGATGATGAATGAGATCAATAATTCTTCATACGGAGGACAGAAGAAAACAGGAAGTGAGCGAGTGGAATAGTTTCTCTAAGGAACATTTTAAATGGTATTTTTATGAAAAAAGATGGGCAATATTGTTTGAGATGGAATTTCAAATCGTTAAAACTATAAAAAAAGAGGAACTTTGAGGGGGAAATGGAGGGCAAAGATCAAAGAACAGAGACAGAGAATGAAAAGATGTCCATAAATGTAGCAGTCATCCCTTTCATGGCGCCTTTATCGCGTCTTCTCTACCTTTTTATCTAAATGGACTTCCTGTCGATGCTCGACAACATTCTCAGTGTTTGTTGATTTATTCTGCAGTGAAACTCACTTCCTGTTTGGCCACGATAGCGTCCGGCTGCTCCATTGATAACCGACCACATTTTTGTCGACCTTTGTCGCCTGAATATTCGGAGCGTCACAAAGTTTGAGAGGTGATTCGGGAGGAACGAATAAAACACGAGAATGTGAACTTTGCTAAACTCCATCAAATAAAAGTAGAGAAACATTCAAAAACAAGCCCTAATTCTGCCGTCACACGCGATCGTGGGAAGAATCCACGCAGACGACGATTTGACATCCTCGTCACTCAGCAACGCCGCGTTTGAGCTTCCTGTCAGCCTCTGATTGGCTGAGCTTCCCGGCAACAGGAAGTGGCCGACATATATCAGTCAGCTGCAGGCTAGCGCTCGCTAAAGCTCTGGAACAATAAACAGAGCCGCTGAAAAGTCTTTCCAATAAAAACACCGGCGTGACACTGAGCAGCTCGTACGGTAGTAGCAAAGACACGCCGCGCCGCTGCAGCTGCACGCCAGTCTGCAGCACGCCGCCGCCGCGGCTGCACGCCAGTCTGCAGCACGCCGCCGCCGCGGCTGCATGCCAGTCTGCAGCACGCCAGTCTGCAGCGCGCCAGTCTGCAGCGCGCCAGTCTGCAGCGCGCCGCCGCCGCGGCTACACGGCAGTCTGCAGCGCGCCAGTCTGCAGCACGCCGCCGCCGTTTGGATTTACAGTCCCAACGCAGAATAACAACAATAAACGCTGTTTATGTGCGTTTACAACCAAAAGACAACAGGTTTAAAATGAAGCTCCCGCTGGGACCTGTGGGCGGGGCTCCGATCCACCAACAGCACAGCGACATTCAAGGCCTTTCAGAGCTAACACGGTATGGTTGCTAATGCTAGCCTCAGTGTTTACGCTCCTAATGTGAGCGAGCAGACCTTAAGCCAGCGCAGCATAAACAGTGAGATGTTTCTGCACAGCTCTTCTAACATCACCCTGACGACCACAAATCAGCCCGACACGATGAGCGGTTATAAACACGGAGGCGTTTCTGCGAACAGTCAAGGCTTTCTGACGTCCAAACACGCTCAAGGCCCTCAGACGATGGCCGCGGCGCCTCAGCGGCGTTCCGTATCAGCCTGGGACATAAACATAAACACAGCAGTGACATGTCAGGACGGATGAATGAATTCATCGGTTGGTTTAATCGGCCAGTAACGAGAGCAACACGTTTCCATTAATGAGCAAAAGGCTTCAGCTTCATGTAAATATCTTTATTTACTTGCCGTTAAAATGATTCGTTTATAGTGGACGATACGCGAGTCGACTGAAATGGTCGACATAAATAAAGACAATTTTCCTCAACTGTACAAAAAAAAGGAAGCAAAATATGCTGTTGATCAAACAATCAAAGTAATGAACCCAAACGGACCAGAACAAACGTCAACAAGAGCTTATTAAGGAGGGGGCGGGGCTAATGAGCTGGAATACAGCCGGCCACCAGGGGGCGAAAGAGGAGATTCAACATGTTCCCTTTAATTTGCTTCATAGAATCACTTCATAGAACCTTTAAGAATCTACAGTTGCATCATTTTTAAGGCTGTTTATTTTATAAAAAACAACTAATACTGGCTTGAATATTGGTTCAACATTACAAAGTTAAAGAGGACGTTAACATCACCTGCACAGGTGTGACCGCTCACCTGTGGGTGTGGCCAGACGTTCAGCAGACGCCACGCTGGAGTGGATTCACTCGTTATGGAGGAGTGGAAGGCAGCGCATGCTTGGATACGAGTTAATACGCGTCACAACAGGAGGAGTTAGCATCATAATACAGGAGACATTTACACACACGTTCCCTTGGTGATTAATGAGGATTACCATATTTCATATACAGGTGCTGTGCACGTACAGGCACAGTGGTGCACCAGAGCCACGCACTGGTAAACATAGGTGCTGTTTTCTAACCTGATTTAGGGACAAAGAGAGAGGTTTTAATCCATGTTTGTATTAGCTTGGACTTTAGCAACCCTGCTACCGCTAACAGGAGTGAAACCCCGAAATGTAAATACACGAGAGGATTAAGACACGTGAATGGAGATCACAAAACTGTGGACAAAAATGGGATTTTTTTACAGTGTAAAGGCGCAGCAAACGCTGAAAAGGCCGACAGGCATCAAGTTCCAAGCTGGAGAATCTCCATCTGTGTGAAGGATCGGCTCGGCGTGTCGGGAACGTTTGGACGAAACCACAGCAACAACATCTCACTTCCGGGAAAAAACATTTGCCTGCATTTCGGGCTGCGATTCCAGCTGTTCTGTCAGCTGCTCGGAGCGTCTGTCCACATTCTTTGGCTGGAAAGTGTTTTGACTCCACCGGGGGGGGGGGGGGTCGTCGTGCGTGCCGCAGCATCGGCAGGTCGACTCAGCTGTCTGCAGCAGGGGTCATGTGACCACGCCTCTGTAGACACCCCTGATTAGCTTTGGATGCTACAGGAAGCGCATGTTCTCGGAGCTATACTGCTGGTTTCCATCCAACCAACATCACGTGGGAGTTCCATCAAACTCTCCGCTAACTAAAACAACTTCCTTCAGTCTTCCTTCATCCCCTCATTGACCTTCTGGCCCCCCAGTAAGGGTCACTGGGGGTCTGGTGCCAAGCTGGGCGTGACAACACACAGATTATTTAACACATTTCATGCGTTTGGTTCGGAGGCGGTGAGGATTTTCCCATCACCCACGGTTAAACCGTAAAAATAGAAAATATCCGTTTTGGAGCACTTAGAAATAAGAAAATTACGAGTAAAAATGTGTCTGCCGCCCTCTTCACGCTTCCCTCCACTCACCCATGAGCCAACATGCTAGCTTCCCACCATTAGCACGTAGCTCAGTCCATCACGGAGCTGCAGCTTAGCTCCGCCCCTTCTGACTGGTAACTAGTTAGTGACCTCTGGTCCCATAGATCCATCAACATTTCTCAAATGGACATTTTAAGGCATCGTTTTAAGCTGGATCCAGTCTAGCACCAATGCTAAGCTAACATGTTTCGTCGGTGCTCTAAGGCCTGAAACAGTCAGTGCAGTTGCCAGATGCACCCTGGGAAACCTGCGCAGGCGCCTCACAACTCATTTAAAGGGAGTAAATCTCAAACATTTCAGGGAAACTCGGCAACTTCACAGAAACGTGGCTGCAGGTCCAGTCACACGTCCTAAATGTGGACTATTAAACAGCGAGGAGTCCCCCCGTCACCATGGAAACACCCCTGGAACAGATTCACCGGAGAGCTTTAATGTCCAGAAAAGGTCAAGGGTCACCTGATCTCCTAGATGTGTGAGGGAGGATGAGGACGAAGCAGCTTCCGTTCGGATGGCTGCGATTATTGCGACCCAGGAACATCCTGGAGATGTTCCTGGAGATGTTCCACGCTCCAGGAACATCCTGGAGATGTTCCACAGGATGTTCCACGCTCCAGGAACATCCTGGAGATGTTCCACGCCGACCTTCACCAGCACCTAAAGGCCCCTAAAGCCACCAGAGATGAGGAAACATTCAGATATGTGGTTTAAAATTTGCTAAAGTCGGAGCCAAAGAGGACCCAAGGTTCCCAGTTCAGGAAAGGTTTGAATAGGCAGAACGTCCTCCTGACCTCTGAGACCACAAACCTCAGAGACACCTGGAGGAAGAGGAGGGTCCACTGGCATCACCTTCACGTCACAGATTCATTTTAAATATCAGCATCGTCACAGCAACACGCTTACTAACAAAGAACTAACTAAGGAACTAGAGAAACGGCCTCTCCGAGTCTGTTGGACCTCCACAGATCCCTCCTTCCTTCCTTCCTTCCTTCCCTCCTTCCTTCCTTCCTTCCTGTAGTCCAGCTCTTCCTCGCTGTCCCCGCCCAGATTAGCCCCTCCCAGCTCGGAGGAGCCGCTCTGCCTTTATACCACCGAGTGTTCGTTGTTGTGGTGGTGGTGCATCGCGCCGCTCAGCACCGTGTGGTTGACGGAGGACGCCGAGCGGTCCGAGCCCTCCGCCGTCGCTCCGTTGACGTTCTCCTGCCGCCGACAGCAGAGGATCTGCCGGAAGGTGGCGCTCATCTCCTTGTCGCGGTACGAGTAGATGATTGGGTTCATGGCCGAGTTGAACTCTGCGAGGAGCAGGAAGAACTTCTCGAAGGTGAGGATGTTGCAGGTGGAGCAGAAGACGTCGAGGAGGAGGATGACCAGGCCGGGCGTCCAGCAGACGATGAAGGCACCTGAGGAAGACGGAGAAACAGAGTCAAGCTCCCACAAATGGAAAAGGTTCTGGACCGTCGGCGCTGCTAACCGCCGAGCCACAGCGGCTTCCCTTCGGACCGTCACAGAACATCACCCAGAGGAACCGCGACCTCCTCAAACTTCAGCCAAATCCAGCTTTCCTCCATTAGGGTCCTCGGAGGCCCGGCGGGACCGGTTTGGAGCGGCGGTACCAGGACCGGCCCATCCTGAATCATCATCATCATCATCATCGGCGTCATCTCCGTCACATCCGTAATCATCAGAGCGTGTGTGTGTGTGTGTGTGTGTGTGGGGGGGGGGTGGGGGGGGGGGGTCATGTTCAGCAGAACAAGGCGGGAGACATTAAACTCTCAACCTATTGACACGGAGGTCTGTTATCTGTTAGCGCTGGGCGGCGGCAGCGGCAGCGGCAGCGCCCTGACCTCACTCCCCAGCTATGCGACGACCCCGACCAGAGAAAGTCTGAAAGATCCAACTTTCACTGAAACATCTGAGACTTTTCTGCGTTAAGGTTCCCATGAACGACCTCGTGGTCATCGTCCCCGCCTCTAATGGACGGTGAGCCTAACGGCGTCCAAGATGGCTGCCCATTCACGCCTAGCATTGATGCTAACAGGGGGCGGGGCTCTGTCTCAGCAGGCGGCGGTTCTTGTGTCCTGCCAAGTGTGCTCCAAGTCTCCAGGAAGTGCACTTGCCCCGCCCATTTTTTGGGAAGTAGGCACTTAAAAGACCAGAAGTTCGCTAGTCTCAAACCGCCTATTGAGAGTCCCGCGGTGGGCGGAGCCTGTACCTTCTGGGCTTCTTTTGAAGCGCCACACGCTAACGCTCCTACACGTGTCACAACGGCCTGTTCCTCGGCGCTCGCCATCACGCCGGGACAACAGACGAAGAGCTGCAGCGTCTCCGGTGTCTCAGCTGAGTCCGTCCCTCAGAGACTTCCGGCTTCTTCCAACCCATCAGCAGACGTCCTGTCCTGCAGCTGCACTTTGTCTCGCGTCTCACATTTCCACTAATGTACATTTGCTTTCATGGTTGAAGAGAACAAATAGACACTCGGTATTAAATTCCAGCTCCCGTTAATCTGCGGCCTTCCTCCCTTTTTCCGAGACTCTCCGTCATTTCTTCCTCCTCTTTTCTCTTCCTTCTGTCTCCGTTGTCTTCGTTTTCTCCTAAAACCAAACGTGGACGGTGATGTCCTGGCGTCCGTCAGCGACGCGGCATCTGTGGCCATGTGTCGGCGCTGGTATGTCCCGGCGCTCCGGGCTGTCTGGGATGGGACGGAGAGCAGCAGCTTCTCCATAATGGACTCATTCACAGAGCCGGCAGCACCTGACTCGAGCTAATCGGAGCGCTAATCTGAGCAACTCTGTCGGTGTCATTCAAACAAATTCCTGAACGGGAGACGGTCCGGACGGTCCGGACGGTCGGACGCTGACCCTCGTCAGGAGGCTTCAAGTGAACCAGACAGGAAGAACGGGAGGGAAGTGTGTGAGGAGATTAGCCGTGGATGCTAATCCCAGCGCTGCCGCGGACGTTTCTCAAATGTTTCCACATGTTTGTGACCCTCGTCTGGCTTTTATTCACATCAAAAACATCCTGAAGTTTGAGATTCCAGATGAACTCTTGTCCCTCTCTTCCGTAGCCAGCGGAATTTTGTCCGCATGTGTGCATGTGAAAGAGAGTGTGACCAACTGTCTTCCCTCTTTCCTCCCTCCAGAGGAATCGCCCACGTCCGGTTTTCCAGCGCCCAGAAGTGGCGAGGTGGCGGGACCAGTTGCCATCATCTGCTCGCCATGTGTCGACCACATGATAAGGACGACTGCTGCCGTGGGAGAAGGTCTCCGTCCCCGGAGCGTCAGCGGACAGTAGTTCCAACAGCACTCTCCTCAACGGTTAAAAAAATGACCTCACTCAGAAACGGCGGATTCCAGACTGAAGGAAAACACATCACACCCTCATCCGAAGCCCGACTCCCGCAGCCCGGGACAACAAATAAAAGCCCTTCAGGAATTCCAACCAGGAAACCAGGGTTGTACAGCTAAATGTGTGTCGGGATGAAGTCGCCTCCCGGTGTGAAAGAGATGAGATCATGTAAAGCACAGCTCACACTGGGCCGTTATTACTCGCTTATTACAACTTCCAAGGTAAATGAAGTATTTCCACGTCTTCCCCTCTCCCGGGACGACAGCAGGATCTAACTTTCCCCAGCGGAGCCTTGGAAGGCCGCCCTGCAGAGCGCTAACACCCTTCTGCTTTAGATTAACGTCAGAGTAAAGACAACAGAGGCCACAGGGTGAGATAACACAGCGAGGACCCGGGGAATCACGTGGAATCCTGCGGTATGTTTTGTCTGGGACCAACACTTCCTGCTTCCAGGCTGCACTATTCCGTTTCCCACACGTTCCTCTCCTAACTGCTCAGGTCTGCTACGTTGCTGCCGTCATTCCAGCCCAGGAGGAGCTTGACTGGTTCCACTGGAGGAGGAGTCTGACATGAAATGGTCACTGGTTCTGGACGCTGGTTCTGGACGCCACTGGAGACCCACAGAAACACGGCTTGAAACGCTCGAGATCAAAATCTGATCCGCATCCACACAGAAACAGAAACAGCAGAAGAAGAACACAACAGCAGCTTAGCATGGTGAAGCTATCAGGCTCCGATATCTTTATGCTTGGACGTGATGATGCTACCGTGGCAACAGCTCCATTGGTGCCCGAGATGATGCTAACAGCGATGCTAGCAGGACACAGACGAATCACGTGTTTCTCTGTGCTGCTGTTGACTTTAAATGTGCGATTAAATCAGCCTGGAGACACAGAATCAACAGATGGATCCAAAGGAGACACTGGATCAGCCGGGTCCAACAAGAGATCCTGCTGATGGTGGACAGCCCAGTACAGACGGTCAGTACAGACGGTCGGTACAGACGGTCGGTACGGAGGGTCGGTACGGAGGGTCAGTACAGACGGTCGGTACGGACGGTCGGTATTGTGGGTCGGTACAGAGGGTCGGTACAGGCGGTCAGTACAGACGGTCAGTACAGACGGTCGGTACGGAGGGTCGGTACAGACGGTCGGTACAGAGGGTCGGTACTGTGGGTCGGTACAGACGGTCGGTACTGTGGGTCGGTACAGACGGTCGGTACAGACAGCCGGTACTGCGGGTCGGTACAGACGGCCGGTACAGACGGTCGGTACTGTGGGTCAGTACAGACGGTCGGTACAGACGGTCAGTACTGTGGGTCGGTACTGTGGGTCGGTACAGACGGTCAGTACTGTGGGTCGGCACAGACGGTCGGTACAGACGGTCGGTACTGTGGGTCAGTACCGACGGTCGGTACAGACGGTCAGTACTGTGGGTCGGTACTGTGGGTCGGTACAGACGGCCGGTACAGCAGGTCGGTACAGACGGTCAGTACTGTGGGTCAGTACAGACGGCCGGTACAGACGGTCGGTACAGACGGTCAGTACAGACTGTCGGTACAGACGGTCGGTACAGTGGGTCAGTACAGACGGTCGGTACAGGCGGTCAGTACAGACTGTCGGTACAGACGGTCGGTACTGTGGTCGGTACTGTGGTTAACAGAAAGTGAGTGTTTCTTACCCAAAACGATGGCCACCGTTTTCAGCAGGGACATCATGGTGTCCCGGTTGCGGCGCGGACCGGAGCTGTGCCGCGACATCCTCATGGTCCTCTGGCGCACGTAGACAAAGATGTGGGCGTACAGCGTTACCATGACGGCAAAGGTCACCAGGTTAAACACGGCCCAGAAGATCAGATAGGAGTTGCTGTAAAGCGGCGCCATGTTGGAGCAGGTGTCGAGGCTGCAGATGCAGTTCCAGCCCACGCTGGGGATGGCGCCCATGACGATGGACATGGTCCAGATGATGACGATCACCACCACCACGCGCCTGTTGCTCATGCGCGTGTGCAGCTGCATGCGGAACACGGTAATGTGGCGTTCAATGGCGATGGCCAGCAGGTTGACCACGGACGCCGTGAGGCTGGTGTCGATCAGGCCTTGGCGCAGCAGCCACGTGGACACGGTGAGGCGCCGCGTGTTCGGACCCGTGTTGAACATCAAGTAGAAGTAGGCCAGCCCGGCGAAGAAGTCAGCAGCTGCCAGGTTGGCCATCAGGTAGTAGATGGGGAAGTGGAACCTCCGGTTGACGTAGATGGCGATCATGACCAGGAGGTTGGCGAGCATGATGAAGATGCAGACGGTGATGCCCAGGCCCATCACCAGCCGGCTGACGGTGTTCCAGTCCGTGGCCAGGTGCTTTCCACTCCGGTTGTAGAAGAAGGCGATGGTCTCGTTGTAGAAGCACTGCTCGCCCTCCATGGCTGCACGCTCTGGAAGAAGAGACGCAGAGCTGAAGCTGTGTGTGAAGTGTGTGTGTGTGTGTGCGTGACTGTTTGTTTGTGTGTGTGTGTGTGTGTGTGTGTGTGCGTGGGTGTGTGTGCGTGGGTGTGTGTGTGTGGGTGTGTGTGCGTGGGTGTGTTTGGGGGTGTGTTTGGGGGTGAATGAACCCCAGTGTGATATGAAGCTAATTCCATCCGGTGGTGTTTTTATGAGAGTTTCTGCTTTAAAGCAGAATTCACACACACACACACACACTCACTCACACACTCACACACACACACACACACAAACAAACAGTGCTCACAGCGTGCAGGTGTGTGTGATGGCCTCCAGCCTCCAGAGACGCTGTACCTCTTAAACACAAACAGGAAACAGGTGTGTCTGGGATAGGGGCGTGTCTGGGGATAGGGGCGTGTCCAGTCCCGCTGGCGTTGGGAGATTCCAACACTGAACAGCAGCTCAGCTGTTGGTCACTTCCAACGTGGAATGTATGTGAACTCATTAAAGGTCCCAGATTGATGTGAAGTTCAGCTTTGTGAATAATTGAAGGCTTTAAATAATCCATGAAGCTTAAAAGGGCAGAAATGGAGCAACAGAGGTGAAATCCGTTTAAACAGCTTCAGTATCACAGCAGCTCACCCTCCACATTCTTCCTGTGTCATAAAACACAACTAAAACTTTAACTACCACTGACTTCAATGGCAATGATTCCATGGAAGACACAACATTATGGGTCAATAACATTTAGCTAAGCTAGCTAGCAGCGTGCTAGTTTCAGTAGAATTCCCAACTATGATGGTATGAAGGACACTCTCCATTGATTGGAAAAGAAGGAACGTTCCTGGGAGGCATCTCCCTGGAAACGCTCTCTTTCGACAGCCGTGATACACGTTAAGTAATCTGGAGGGTTAGCTTTGACCGTAGCCGCGGTACAGCACGCGTTACTGTGTGTTCAGCATAGCACAGCACAGAGCAGAGGTTAGCATCAGATTGCTGTTTGTGATGGCTTATCTTTGATGTCTGCGGTCGGTTTCTAATTAGTCAGAGGTTTCTAATCGTTACTCAAGTCCAGACAACAGTTAGAGAGCCATTCGTAACAGAGCGAAGGATAAACCCGCAGCCGGAACCGCTAACACCACAAACCAGCGCTCAGCTCTTCCATTTGTCATCCACAGCTCACTTCCATTAAACATCTGGAGGGAACAGCGTCATCAAAAGTGCAGGAAGTGTCACTGGGCCTCCCACAACACTTTAGAGAGTGAGTGCGTGTGTGTGTGTGTGTGTGAAATAATTCCAGTGTATTACATGTGGGTGTGAAAAAGACAGAACAAAACACTTGTGTTTGAGTCGACACACTCGTCTTATTCTTTTCAGCAATGCATGATGAAGAAAGTGTGTATGTATGACAGCCAGTGTGTGTGTGTGTGTGTGTGTGTGTGTGTGTGTGAGAGAGAGATAGAGAGAGGACCACCCTGGAATCCACACTGGTGAGGTCATAGAACGAATATTGGAGCTTGATTCAGAACATACTGGATTAAGACACACACACACACACACACACGCTGCACACGCACACACACACATGCTGCACGCACACACACACACACCCTTTCTCTTCAACCAGACTCAAGACTCCTCTGCAAATGTTCTGGTGCCTCTTTGTGTCTGTAGAACAGCAGTGTCCTGGTTCCTCCTGGAGCTCCACTGGAAGCTGCTGGTTCATCGTGACAGTGTCGTTGTGGTTGTCGTGTCTTTACGAAGGTGTGAAAGTTCACAACAACTCTTGAGACACACCAGTGGAACCAGTGGAACCAGTGAGCAGTTGATCTGCCTTCAGGCAGCAAAGACGATAAAATAAAGGAGCGGCCGACACTTGAAGAGAAGTTGAGAGCAGCCGAAGAGCTCTGGAGCTCCTGGTGGATCCATCATCTGCTCCTGATTATGAACGTCTGCCAGAGGGGAACAAATCTTCAGGAGGAGCCCTGCAGCACCTCAGCTCTGACATGTAATCACCCTGAAGAGGAGGTTTAGTCTGGAGAGCGTTTGTTCAAGTGTCTGGAGCTTTATTACCCCACCAGAACCAAGGCCGTCCGTCACCCGTCCGCAGGAACCTGCTTCTTCACCAACTGACATCCAGAACATGGACCTCTGGAGTTCACACCAAAAACAGGCAGAGCTGCGGCCGCCCGAACCTCCGGCTGGTGTCTGGAGGGTCCGTCTGCTGGTTTGCTCCGTCCACCATCTTGTCTTGGGTTAGGGTTTCCACCAGCTCCCGGAGACTTCCCGTGAGAGCTCCTTCGGGTTCTTCATCATCGCTGGATGATGATCCGGGACTGAAAACGTGGACTTCAACAGCCGTGAGGAGGTTCCGACCTGCCCACTGACATCAGCTCACCTCTAATTAGCTGGTTTTTGAAGTCAACCCACCCCCACATCAACCACAAGTGACCTCCTGCCCAGACGTCCACCGACGTCCGTCCTTGTGGAGGTCCTCCAGGCACAGACACACTTTCAGAAGAGTGAATATAGAGGAGTCTGAGGGGGAGAAGGCCTCGAGGGAGCGGGGAGAAAAACAAATAAGCACAACTCATGGATGAAGAAGGAGACGTCCCTCGGAAGGTGAAGCCAAAACTCAGACGAAGAAGATCAAACAGCAACTTTAACTCCACAGATTCTGATCCCGTTTCTCTTCCTCTCGTCTTCCATCTCAGCCTCCTCGTCCACCTCAGCGCTCCGCACAACGTGCCCATTGTTTCCATAGCAGCCCACCCCAGAACGCAGAGGAAACACACACACACACACGCACACACACGCACACGCACACACAGCGTTGACTCAGGGGGCCACGAACTTCACTCCCAACACCAAATTGAGACGTGTTGAGTCAGAATCTTCGACGGATGAAACAGAACCTCAGAACCGGCGGGACCGCGGCTACAGACCATGTGACTACAAAAGCACCTGCTGACTGGTGGATTCTGTCTGACTCGTGAAAACCGTGACGAAACAGACACTTTTGACAGGAAGTGTCATGGCTGCTGTGGTCACGCGGCCGCCCGAGGTGCTGCTAAGCTGTTAGCGGCGGTTAATGTAGCAGCTTTTTAATTTAAGCAAACATCTTCAGTGGAAAGATGTCGTTGGATGCGACGAGTCCACGGATTCATGTTAAACTGGAAGTTTTGGGAAAATGAAGCTAAAAAGGATTTTGGCTGCGACAGACGCGCTGATATCGAGGTGGGTGTTCCAGTGGTTTAAGATTCGATTTCCAGCTGCTAAAATCGGGAATAAGGGTAAAATCCATCTGAATTTGCTATAAACTCTTCCAGGGACCGCCGACCGAGGCCTGATGACAAGCTGAAACCAGCGGGTTATTATCCGCCGAGCAGGCGATCGCGCAAATATCTGCCCAATAATCTGCTTTCCTTTATGATCTGTTCCACATGTTTGGGTACTTAGGGTAACGTTTCCGTAATCCTGGAAACGACCTCAGAAACGTGTAAACAAGACGTATAAAACACACACGCTGCGCACACACACACACACGCACGCTGCACACACACACACACACACACACACACGCTGCACACACACACACACACACACACTGCACACACACACACACACGCTGCACACACACACACACACACGCTGCGCACACACACACACACACACACTGCACACACACACACACACGCTGCACACACACGCTGCACACACACACTGCAGCCCATTCAAATGGAAGCCTAAAGCAGATTAGCGGCGACGCTAACGCGTTCTCCCTGGTGCAACAGTCGACCGTCCTGTTGGGGCAGAAGGTCAGACAAAGATGGCCGACGTGCGTCTGACGGAGACTTTACTGGGTCACCCTCCACCGAGAGCCACGGCGGAGCCTCTGTCCCCCGTTGAGTTCTGACCCTCCGCACGCTAACGCAACAGGAAGTGCCGCGACCGTGTGCAGCACGCCAGGACGGGCGTCTGCAGAGTGGACCCGGGCGTGTCCTCTGATCACATGACACCGTCCCAGACACTTTCCCTCGATGATGTCAGCGCAGGGATCGGGCCGACGTGTGTTGTGTTGGAGATGTGTTTCTCATTAAAGATGGGATGGAATAAAAAAGCTTTGACTGATTTGAGTCAGAAGGATGGAGGGTTGCTGGAAGTGAAGAAAGACCTGGGCTGGTTCTGGGGCCCACGAATGTTCTGAACCTTGTTTCTGATGAGGATCAGCAGAAGATGATGCAAGCTAGGTCCTGCGGCGCCGGCTAACATCTCATGTGAGACGCCGATCAGCGCCACTTCCTGCATTTCCGGTCTTCTATTTTCTCGGTACTTCCGTGTTTCCACTTCCCTCCATCATCTGCAGGCTGACATGCGTTTCCTCCAAGTCAAAGATAAGCGCCACAGTGTGCTGTGCTCAGGCCAACTAGCTAGCATGTTGATTAGCAACTAGCTGTGGTGTCTGCTGCAGTCGGGCTGATGGAGGGTGACCTGGGTGGGACCTGGGCGTGGCCTGGGGCCACCTGAGGCCACCTGGGGTGAACGGAAGCGCTGAGAGAGCGCCGCTGAGAGAGCGCCGCTGAGAGAGCGCCGCTGCATCGCTGTGGTGAAAAACCGACCAGAATCAGACTGATTCTTGTATGACGTAAATTAGATGAACAGGAAGGCCGAAGAAGGCTGACATTACAGGAACACGCAGCGAACATGAAACCAAAGACGATGAAGCGGTGAATTTTTGTGACGGTAGCAGCTGAGAAAGAGGATGTGGCGAGACCACCGACGCTGTCGCCACGGTGATGAAGGTCCAGCTGACATGAGCAGAACAAAGTGGGCAAACAAGACGAGCAGGGCGGCGACCCCGTTACCTGCGTGAATGTGGAAACAATCTGGACGCTGGGAGGAGGAATGGGTGGAATGTGGGTCCTCAGACGTGGGGGAGGAGGAAGGAGGCTTCAGGAATCACAACACAGATGGTTTCAGGACTGGGTCTCCTGACGGATGTCAGGCCGGCGTGGGGAGGAGGCAGGAGCGTCCGTCTTCCATGGAGACAGAAAGGCGTGCAGGGGAGGCTTGTTTGGTGGGAGCTGGGAGGTCAAAGGTCAGAGTCAAACCCTTCAAGACGTTTTTTGCTGTTTTCTTTTTGGCGGGTGTGAGGAATCCGTCGGGATTCGAAAGCTTCACAGACCTCGTCGCTCCGGGAGGAACCGTTGACGTGATCCGACCTTTAATCCAAAGATTCCGCGAGAGGACGGAGACGATGGAGTCTCCACTCAAAGATTAGCACTATCAGTCACGCTCGGACCGGCAGCCTCAGCCTCCGGCTTCTCTTTCCCTCCTCGAAACAATAAAAACGGAGATTCGGTAACTTGCTGGCGTATCTCTGATGTTAAAATGAGTTTTAAATCTCTAAAAAGACGCGAGATCCCAAATGAAAGCAGCCTGGAGGTTCGGGGAGGTTCCTGCCAGAGTGGAGGAGGACAGGCTGTAATCCGCCGCGGGTCACTCTGCTCTCTGGATCCGGTTCTGTTCAAGGACCAGCCCGGGTTCTGCTCTGGGCCAGGGCGCAGCTCCCCTCCTGCCGCCGACGGTGCCGGTTCGGGGGTTAAACACCTTTAGTTCGGCCCCTCCCGCCGCAAATGTTGCCCCAGAGAGGCTGAGAAACCGCGACTCTGGCGCAACAGGTCGCCACATAACGGTGCGCGCGGCGGCGTCACGCATCCGCTCGCGCCGTTAATCTAAAGCTCCGCGTCTACGTGGCAGGTACCGGTGATCCGCGCTGGAACTGTCCCCGTTTGGATCCCGAACCCAGCCCACGGATCGGTTCTACTCACCGCGTCTTCTTCTGTGGAGCTGGAGGTTCGCTTCGTGGTCCACTCCCTGGTCCCGGAGGTCCAACTCGAGCTCTGTCCGGGTTCCCGAAATTCCTCCTCAAGACGCAACTCGGGCGTCGGAGACGCGGCGATGCGGCGCAGAGCCAGGTGAGCCTCTCATCGCCTCCTCCGGCTCGGTTCGGTTCGGTTCGGGCTCCTCGTTCCTCTTCTTCTCGTTGGTTTCTCGGAAATTTTCCACACCGAGTTGCCGTGACGCGTCTCGCGCTGCGTCCTCGTGCCTCTCCGCGCCAAGCTCGCGCGTCTCTCTGACAGACACCATCTGCACGAGAGGACCTTTGTCTGCGCTTGACGTCACTCGCGCACGCCCACCCTCACACGCGCACGCCCACACGCGCATCACAATTGCCGTAAAAATCGGGAGGGAAGGTTGCAGGTTCCAGACAGGTGAAAGTACGTGCGCGTGATTCTCTGACACGTGCGCGTGCTTCACGATGACAACATTTGTCTTGGAAAAGTTGGAAAAGTTTCCTTCCAGCACAACTTTCCCTCTTTTTCCCTCCTCAGCTGCTAATTGGAACCACATTCCTGACGGGGGGGGGGGGGGCGACTCCACCAATGAAGAAATTCTGAACCGGGTTAAAAGGAAGAAGCCTGAAGCTCCGGTACGTGTTCTATTCCAAAGTTCTGACTCAAGCTCCAGAACAGCTGCTTCCCGTTTTCCTGCTTTTTCATTTCACAGCACAAGACCTGGTCCCGGACCGTCCTGGTCCTGGTCCGTCCTGGTCCCGGACTGTCCTGGTCCTGGTCCGTCCTGGTCCCGGACTGTCCTGGTCCTGGTCCCGGTCCGTCCTGGTCCTGGACCGTCCTGGTCCCGGTCCGTCCTGGTCCCGGACCGTCCTGGTCCTGGTCCTGGTCCTGGACCGTCCTGGTCCCGGTCCGTCCTGGTCCCGGACCGTCCTGGTCCCGGTCCTGGTCCTGGTCCTGGTCCTGGTCCTGGTCCCGGTCCGTCCTGGTCCCGGTCCCGGTCCCGGTCCCGGTCCGTCCTGGTCCTGGTCCTGGTCCCGGTCCGTCCTGGTCCCGTCACGTCTGCTGTCGCCGTTTTAGACAGTTTGTGTTTCAAAAGCCCCAAAATTCCTGAATCGAACTAGTTTTAGGTTTTAAACGTTCCGACCAGCGTTTCCATGAATGTTTCGGGTCAAACTTCCGCCCCGTTTCTCTCCTGATGCTGATGCTGGAGGTCACTCTGGAGGTCACTCTGGAGGTCCAACTCCTCCTCCCTGAACCTCCTCAGTTGGCGGCGTCTCTTCAGGCCTCAGTGTTTGTTTCCTCCCTCACAGAATAATCCCAACATGGATGAACCCTGCAGAACCCTGCGGGGGGTTCTGTTCGCCCCCCACCCCCGCCCCCCACCCCCGCCCCCCAGCACGTCAGCCCCCGTCAGCAAGGACAGGACCCAACCTGCTTGGCGGCGCTGACGCAGGGACGGTTTGGGAGGTGCGTGTTGAAGCTGCTGGACAAGCGAGGAAAGAGTTAAAAGGTCTGGACGGCTTTGATGGGCGGAGCCAGAGCAGCGGGGGGGTCACATGGGCGGAGCCAGAGCAGCGGGGGGGTCACATGGAGCGCAGGAAGAAAGGACTCGTGCACACGCAGGGTTGCATCATCACACAAACAGGCCGATTCTCATCCTGAAACACTCAAACTTGATGTTTGGGAGGGAGTTCGTCCGCTGAGATGAAGCTCCGCCCACCTCCGCCGTGTCAGCAAATCAGAGGCTGGCGCCGACTCAGCCTGTTCACGCCGACTCGTCGGTCAGATTCCGTTATTTTTATTTTTAGTCCTTCTCACTTTCACTGACAGCTGGGATCAGTCGGACAGGTGTCCATGTGGGCGGGGTCTCGGGTCAGAGGTCAAACCCTGGACCGTGGGGGCCCTGAAAACTGGGGTGGTCATGAGGTCACTCACACCTGAAAGGTTCCAACACCAGAGAGGCGGAGCCTGTCCTCTCGCCGCCGCCCACTTTTATCAAAGGGTGGAAGCATAAAGTCCAGATGGTAAAAATCAGAACACAAAGCGTCCACAGGTTTGGAGGAACATTTGAAACAGGCCTGGTCCTGGTCCAGAGTGAGCCGGCCTGGTCCTCATCCAGAGTGAGCTGGTCCTGATCCAGAGTGAGCCGGCCCTGGTCCTGATCCAGAGTGAGCTGGTCCTGGTCCTGAGTGAGCCGGTCCTGGTCCTGATCCAGAGTGAGCCGGCCCTGGTCCTGATCCAGAGTGAGCTGGTCCTCATCCAGAGTGAGCTGGTCCTCATCCAGAGTGAGCCAGCCCTGGTGCTGATCCAGAGTGAGCCGGCCCTGGTCCTGATCCAGAGTGAGCTGGTCCTGGTCCTGAGTGAGCCGGTCCTGGTCCTGATCCAGAGTGAGCTGGTCCTCATCCTGATCCAGAGTGAGCTGGTCCTGATCCTGATCAAGAGTGAGCTGGTGCTGGTCCAGAGTGAGCCGGCCCTGGTCCTGATCCAGAGTGAGCCGGCCCTGGTGCTGATCCAGAGTGAGCCGGCCCTGGTCCTGGTCCAGAGTGAGCTGGTCCTGATCCAGAGTGAGCCGGCCCTGGTGCTGATCCAGAGTGAGCCGGCCCTGGTCCTCATCCAGAGTGAGCTAGTCCTGGTCCTGATCCAGAGTGAGCCGGCCCTGGTCCTGATCCAGAGTGAGCTGGTCC
>NC_079539.1:6393363-6658363 GCF_003711565.1 Takifugu flavidus | reverse complement strand
CCGCCGGAGCGGAACCACCGGAGTCAGGAACGAGTCCACAGTTATGAGGCTGCAGCTTTGGAGCCACCAAAGCCGGCAGAACACACACGTTCATCATCAGAACCACGGTGACGCTCCTCCGCTCTCACACGGGTCCGGCGGACGCTGTTCCAGCTCAGGAGCGTCTCAGTGTCCGGAACATCGGATCTTAAAGGTTGTGACGACGCGTTGTTGCCATAGCGACGGCAGCTGAACGAGGACAAACATGAACGCAGGAACTGCGCCTCCACCTTCAAGGTCAGTGTAGAGGTTAAAACGGTGACCTTTGACCTTTGCGGCAGCAGCGGCGGGCTTCACCGGCGCGCTCACGTGGACGCAAACAGTCGTTTGTGCGTCGGACTCAGTGGAAAACCAGAGTTTTGGGAAGGCAGCTTCCTGTGGAAACAGTGATGTCAGCATGGCCTGGTCCCGCGTAGCGGCGCTCACACCCCTGCAGCGTCAGCGTAAACTCGCTCTCCCCCTCACGCTCTGCTAATGTCGTTAGCAGCGTCTGCCCCGTTCGTCTTGGAACCATGTCAGGCCGGCGAATCAAAGCGGACAGATGCAATTTGTCGAGTTAGAGCAGTTGGTGCTTCACAGAACCGTCGGCTGAGGTTGGAAACGGACCCTGAAGCAGCTGAACTGCTGAGCTAACGGCACAATCAGGATACGCTGAGATGTAGAATCATTTCCTGTTAGCATCCCCGGCTAAATTCAGATACTGCTACCTGCTTCTTTAGCGCTCTGGTGGCTAACAGCATTAGCTTTGTGAATGCTACGAGAAGAAACCCGTTAAACTGTTTGTGGTCTCATTTCAGCTTTTACACGCATCAATCTGCCACCGGTTGGGCAACATTCCTGTCGTTTTAAAACACTGGTCTGGTTTTTGGATTCCTGATGATTCCACATCTGACCACCCTGTTCCAGAACAACCAGTATGACTGGAACTACACACCATGAAAAATAATGGTTTTATTATCGAGATGAAACCAGTTTCACACTGGTCGACTTTCCCTTTTACCTCATCAAAGACTCACAGGCAGCCTGTGTGTGTGTGTGTGTGTGTGTGTGTGTGTGTGTGTGTGTGTGTGTGTGTGTGTGGAGGGTACAGACTGGGATTGTTCTCTCTGGGTGTAAACCTTTGGAGCAGGAAGTGCACGTTGGGGTCAGGAGGGGATCTGGGCACGCTCAGTCTGCCCACATCTGTTTAAATACCAGAGCGCCTCAAAGTCACACAGGAAGAGTGTGTGTGTGTGTGTGTGTGTGTGTGTGTGTGTTCTTTGTAATCGCAACTTATAAAAAGTTTTGCCCTTTTTCTGGTTCCCACAATGAGAAAGGTGCCGAAAATAAAGGTGCTAATAAGGTCAAAGTAGACGAGTCTGCAGGTTCTGCTGCACGTGCACGGGCATGCGCGCGCGCACACACACACACACACACACACACACACACACACACACACACACAC
The DNA here is from genome assembly GCF_003711565.1 of Takifugu flavidus. Lineage (NCBI taxonomy): Eukaryota > Metazoa > Chordata > Actinopteri > Tetraodontiformes > Tetraodontidae > Takifugu > Takifugu flavidus. The sequence continues at coordinate 6,656,880 of NC_079539.1, read as the reverse complement.
ACACACACACACAGGCAGGTTCATCAGGTGTGATGCTGGTGGTCAGGAACAATCTCACGTTTGTGCATCACAGAAACACAACTTTAACACATCACAACAAAAATGACGCAATTTCTTAAACCAGTTGAGGGTAAAATGGTGCACACACACACACACACACACACACACACACACACACACAGGGCTCCCTTTGTTAACACAACACAAACACACTCTGTCAACGTTGCGAACGAGAAGGAGAATAGTGGAAAACAGGAAGTAGAAGAAAGTAAATGTTCACACATGTCGCTCAGGCTCCTGAGGGAGGTTTTGAGGTGAGGAAGGACAATGTTGTTGGAAAACATCCAGCTGAGGTTTCCATAGTAACAAAGAGTGGTTCGATTTCATGGTTGAGGAGGTAAGACAATATTTTAAAGAGCAGTGACTCACCTGCTGCAGTGATGAAGGTCCAGTCATCATCTTCCTCATCAGTCCTGATTCATGTTGCGTAACCAGGGACACATTTTATGTAATTTCCAAGTAACTCAAAGTTCAATGAGATTTTATTTTGGTCAGAAAATCAACAGCACGTTTTCCATCAGTACCCTGACAACACTGACCTCTAGGGGCTGGTACTGGAACTGCACCTCTGCTCACGTCCTGCAGTGATGAGCTAAAGCTGCAGTCAGGTGATCAAAGCTAATTAGGCGACAGTTTACGACAGGTCGCCCACATCAGATGGCTTTAACCTACCTGGTGGTTTCTGCTCTCGCCTCCTGATCTCGGGCAGCTTCAGGACATCTGAAGGTGAAACTTTGGAAGCGTTCCCGAGCTGATTCAACTTCCTGTACCTATACCTGCCCGACAGGTGGCTCCTCTGAAGAACCCTCGTGTCCAGAGTCAGCACCAGGTCCTCTCCATCTCTGTCGAGCTGGATCAAAGTAATCTGCTGCGGGCGGATCCTCCTCGGCAGGAACCCCGAGGTTTGCAGCCTCAGACGGTGTGGTCCCGTCCCGTCCCGTCCCGTCCCGTCCCCACTACTGCCCCTAGTCCTGCCCTCACCTGCCCCTCTTTTATAATCTGACTGCTGAAATTCCAAAATTTTCAGGACCTGTGTGGGCAGTACAACTATTGACCAACAGGTGGCGCCACTTCTCCAGAATGTTCCAGTATGATCAGGAATTAAATTTATTTTAAAGCAAAAGTATTAAAAAGGCATTTACCATCAATGGTACATTTAAAACTATACATATTTAATATTGATATCCCGAAGGTTTCTCTCATTATTAGTTATTTGATATTCTTAAAAACAGGAACGTGTTAAGTACGAGGGACAAACCTATTTATGAGTTTATAATTAAAATAAATTGATATAGCTACAGTGTCGAGCTGCTCGAAAGGTTTTATCTATTGTCACGCGCATCAAAGTACAAGCAAACGATATAAATAAATACTTTATTACTGAATATATTAGTACAATATTGAATCGTGGACAGGCCTGTTACTGACCACTAGGCGGCGCTGCTGCGCCTCGTTTGTGAGAAGACTGACGTCAACATTTCAGGCTGATGAATTGGAATTGAAAACGTTTTTGAAACACATCTGTGTGCAATGGCGGGGGGGTGTCTATGTTAGTTTTTCAGTTGTTAAAACAACTTTGGAAACTTAGTTTCTTTAAAATCCCCCAAACTGCTAAACAGCTCACAAGTCCTGCAAAAGGAAGCGCTCCACCCAAACCACATGTCACACACTTCATTCATATCAGCAGAAGTTCTTCACATAGTTCACATGCACAGAAGGACACGCACGCGCGGTTGAGCAGCACAGCGGGAAAACTCACATGAGAGGAAACAACAGAAATAAAACTGCAGGAAAAATAGATTAAAAGAGGCCATAACAGCAAGCAGGGAGCCTGTTGCTGGAGCTTCCCCCGAACATCAGAGGAAGAGGCTTCTTCCATTCCGAAGTGCTCAGCTGGTTTCTCTGCTCACTTCCTGACTGAATTAGCACCAATTAAGCATCGAGGTCTTTGACCAGGTGCCTCTCGTGTCGATCAATTAGCTCGATGCTTTTGAAATGGAAAACATCTGACTTGATGCGAGATTGGTGTTTTTATGCAGAGAACCTGTTAAAAAGAGACTTGTATCAGTTTAATTGTGTGATTCGTGTCATTTTAAATTGAAATTAAATTGTCTTCTATTGACATTTTATTTGCTTTTAGGGGAAATGTATGGTTACACAGTCGTGATTTTGTCGTGATTGCACCATAAAAGCAGAGTTTGTTATTATTTCCCCAATTTTTTGAGGGGAATATTCATCTTTGGTCAGCTCGAACGTTTGTGCTCACGAACTCCGTGATGAGAGCAAATATCTGCTCCCAAAGATAACCATCGACCCATTTGGACGAGATTGCGATGACGTCACCCGCTGCAGAGCTCGAACCCCGTTTTATCAATGACCCCCACGTGACCCGCTCAGCCAATCAGCGATCTGCACCTGCTCGGTTCCGGACGCGCCGCAGCAACAAGAACCAGCCGAGCAGCAGCGCGGTTCCCAGGAGCTCAGCGGAGGCAGCAGCGGCGAGTCCGGAGCATCGGCGGCCCCCAGCAGCAGCTTCCGTCCGCCTTTCACACCCTCACACGCGGGACAACGACTGCGAGCATGCCGCTGAAGAAAACGGTGGCCGCGGAGAGACGCATGGACCTGGCGTCCTTCTTCTGCATGATCGGCCGCCACGGACCGGCCGTGGCGCTGGCTGTCGTCGCGGTGGTGACGGTGCTGGCCGGGTTCTACATCTACCGGACCGTGACTGGGAGGCGGAGGAAGGCCGCATGCGCTGACGGCGCGCTGAGCCCCGGGGAGGAGGGCGGAGAGGCGTCGGTGATCCAGCAGAGTCGGCGCCGCGCCGGGGAGTCAACAGGTAACAGAGCCGAACGCGAGCGCTGCTGGGCGGCCTGCAGGTCGGAGGAGGCGGTGGAAAGATGAGCCGAGAAAGTGGCCCGCAGGGACGAGAGCTGAGAGTTGATATTATTTATAGGAAAACCTCCAGCCGTTCAGTTATTTAAAGGCCATTAAATTAGTATTGTTGCTATATAAGAAGTGGAGATGCACCAAAGTAAAACGCGACCCTGAATGTATAACTCGGGTTTGGATTCCAGACATGAAACCTGCAGGACATCAGAACCCAGCGAGGCTCCGATCCTCCTCCTCCGTCCTTTTAAACTTTATGTAACTCATAGCGACAACAGGAAGTCCTTAAACTGCTGACGTTGAATTCTAAAGTCCAGTTTTAACTTCCTGAATGTCCTCCTATAACCCAACATGTTGCATCTGGCTAATTCCAGCAGATTTGAATTAAAACTGCAGAACACCTTCGACTAAAGGTGAGAAAAGAACCTTTTTATGGCATCGGGACGGACGGAACCGGTTAAATCGAGTCACAAAGGGAGGCGACAGGAGCTGCTGATAACCTGGATTATTGACTGACGTTCCGTTTTTCCACGATATCAAACAAATCGTTTTTAATCTGACGTTCCCTCAACGTTCCTCGTCACCTTCTTGAGAGCTTCTTGTTCGTGTTTCAGACCTGAGTGGCGACGGCGTCACGGACGCGATGGAAGATGTTGGAAATCTCAGGCGCCGTCCTGCTGCTGCGGAGAAGAACCCTCCGACTTTTGCTCCGAAGATCCACACGGCAGGAATGAAGCCGACCGCTCAGACGGAGGAGGCCAGCGGAGGGGTGGAGGTGAAGAGCCTAGAACCGGGGAACCAGGAGGAGCACGAGGAGGTGAGGGCGTGCACGTGGAGACGACGGGTTTGCATTCGTTCCTGTTTGTTTGAATCTTCGGTCGTCTCGATAACGACTCCGTCTGTGCAGGTGCTGGGAGATGAACGACCGGAGGGTGGAGACGTGAGCACAGGCAGCAGAACTGGAACGGAGGAGAACCGTCGGTGTTCCACGGATACTGGAGATGTTCCCGCTTCCCTCATCTGCCCCAGCAAAGGGCAGCAGATGGAGAAAGCGAGTCCAGAGGAGGGAGAAGAACCGTGCGATAAGACGTTCTGGTCCACAGATCTGCCGTCTGAGGCGGGGGCGTCTGCTCCGGACAGTCGTGATGATGGAGATGTGTCTGCAGAAGTGATGAGAGAAGATGCAGGTGGATCACGGGCAGGATGTGATGTCGACGATGAAGAGGCAGAGCTGAGGTCTGCTGAAGTCTCCGACGCAGGTTCCTCGCCGCCGTGGCAACGACGGGATAAAACATCTCAATGTGTGGATGAAGTCTCTGAATCCTCCGTCAATGGTCTTGAACGACCATCACCTGAGACGGGGAACCCGCCTGAACCTCACGGAGCGACCAGCAGTGAAACATCTCATCTCCCCCCAACAAGAGAACTGGGCTCTGCTCCCGATGCAGCAGCTTCTGCGACCTTTCCTGATCCCGGTGTTGCTCCCGGTCCTCCCGTGGGTGACCTTCAGCTGTCCTCTTTTGAGCCAACGCAGAAGAAGGATGAGGGAAACGCGTCTTCTGCCGGCGCTGGTGCAGAAAGCGGCATCTCCAGCCTGGCGGTCAGTCCGGACGCGGAAGCGGACGGAAACATTTTCAGTCCGGAGCCGGTGCTGGCGGGCGATCCACAGGCGATCAGCCTCTACGCAGACGATGCAGCGCTGTCCGCCGCCATTGAGCGGATGACCGGGGAGACGTTGGGGCCCCTCCAGCCGTGTTGCTCCCAGATGTCCCACAGCACCAGCTGGACGGCGGCCAACGAGGACGCGTTTGGCCACGAGATCGAGGACGGTTACCACAGGCTGGTCGAGCAGTTCGCCGCTCAGATCGCCGTCAGTGTCACCAGCTTAACCGGCCAGCTGACGGACGTCCGAGCCGCCCTCGAGGTCGTGGAGACGAGAGCGAAAGAGAAGGAGGACTCGCAGGCGGAAGCGGACTGTGAAAGGTCTGAGATCAGCATCATGGAGGCCACCATGGAGACCAACGAGTGGATCACTGACACCGCCTCCCCGCTGCCCCCCTGGCTGCTCCCGGCTCCTGTGGATCACCCGAACACCCGCCCGCCGCCCTCGGACCGGCGTTCCGCTGCGACGCCTCCGCGGCCGACGTTCCTGCCGGGACGCTCCTCGCTGACGAAAACATGGAACATTTCAAAAAGGTGGTGGCGGTCCAGCCCATGCCTCAGAACGTCAACGTCACCTTCCGCGTCCATTATCACACCCAGGCGCCGCACCAGACGGTGGCAGTCACCGGCGACCAGCCGGAGCTGGGGAGCTGGAAGGAGTTCCTCCCCCTGGAGAAGGTGAAGGAGGGCGACTGGAGCGCCGTGGTCAGCCTCCCCACCGAGAGCCACGTGGAGTGGAAGTTTGTGTTGCTGGACAAGGGGGAGGTGTGTCGGTGGGAGGAGTGTGGCAACCGGCTCCTCCACACGGGCGTCGGTGACGACGTGGTGGTGCACAAATGGTGGGGGCTGGTTTGAAGGCGTCGGAGTGGGAGGGGCCAGCGGGGCGGGGTGGTAACATGTTGGCGTGGGAGGGGCCAGCGGGGCGGGGGGGTAACAGCGTCGCTGAAGAAGGTGGCCTCACCCCGATGGAGAGGAAAAGGAGGCGCGACGGTTCTGACGCCCGGTCGGGCCCAAACGGTCCTGCCAAGGTTCCGAAGACTCGGATCCTCCCGTTTGAATTTGGAACTCTGCAGATGGAAAATGGGACTGTGGAATTTCTTGTTCAACCTATTTCGATGTTATCTGACGTTTTATTGCTCGAACAAAGTTGCTCATTGACGGAGACGATCGTTGGGCGTGTCGTCGGCGCCAGAAACGCGTTTATGGGTCATCGACTGACCCGGAAGTTCCTCAGTTAAGGTGGAATTTCCTCAGTTAAGGTGGAATTTCCTCAGTTAAGGTGGAATTTCTCAGCACTCTTCCCCGTTATTGCCCTCGTGTTCCGCTCGTCCGCTCCACCACACAAATGCACGGCGTTCACTTTGGTTGCAGCGGTTATTGAGCAATAATGGTCCCGTTTTGTCCCGGGTCGTGTGCCCCCCCCCCCCCCCCCCCCAGCTTTGAATCCCAACACTGATTAAAATGCTTCTCCTGTCAAAGGTGTAGACTTTAGAATCGCTGTCTAATTATGCAACTTTGTGACGACGACGTTCTTGTTGAATATTTGCTGCCAATAAACTGTCGAATGAACCTTTGCTGCGTTTTTATCTGGAGAACTCGGACGTGCGCGTCCACGGCCCGGTGACATGTTTGTCCAAACTTTGATCCGTTCTTTTTTTAATGATGAAACTCAAAAGCATCAAGTGGAAGTAATTTTTGTGAATCATTAACGATGAAGGACAACAGAACATTTCAGGATCTGAAGCAGAATCAATTTGCAAACTCGGCAAAAACCTCAAACTGTGACCTGGTTCTGGGTCCAGCTGGACCGGAGCTCGGTTCTGTGGCCGGGCCCAGCCAAGTGTCAGCGGTGTCCTGGTGGCTCTGCTTCATCTTACACACACACACACACACACACACACACACACACACACACACACACACACACACACACACACACACACACACACACACACACACACACACACACACACAGAGAATGCGAAGCACTCGGCAGCTCTGACCCGTTCTCCTCGGCGGCCTGCTGGGTTCCTCATTTACACACTGACGTGATCGACGCTCCTTCGGGCTTCGAACACACAACCTCTGCAGGTCGTTCACCTCTGCGTCAGCAGCAGCCGATCGGGTCAGGTTGTTTACTGCTGACACATATTGATCCAGGAGCGGCAGATCTTCCCAGATCACCGTCCTCTGAAGCCCTGAGGTCACAGAACGGGACCACTTGAGGCTTCAGGGGTAAATTAACAACATTAAAGTTCCCCCAGGGGCAAAAGCGCTTCCAGTCCGTTATTCATCAGGACTTAAGTGAGGATGTTCTCACAGGAACCGTGGAGCCTTTGATCTCCGCTGCTCAGCACTGGATCCCGGTCGTGACCCCGCGGGATGACGAGCATCAACGCAGCAGATCCAGGGGTCAAAGGTCACCACCGCCGTGCTGTTTGATATTTTTAGGTGCTGATTAAAACCTCCGTTATCTCCAAGCAAACAGGACCCGATCAAAGTCCGAAGCTCTCGTGTGTCCGGCAGCAGAGCAGCAGGCGGTCACGTGAGCGCTCGGCCCGCCGGGCGTGAAATTCTCCCGTCTCCTCTTACAGACGCGCCTCTCGCCCCGGCGTCTGCCGCCTCGCCGTCAGTGGCTGCTTTATCTGCTCTTTACCAGGTCTGCGTTTCGGGAGGTTTTTTTCCTGTCGGTGGTTCAAATTTAACATTTAACGACAGAAACGTCCAACCTTCATTGATCCAGAACGCCTGAAAATAGCAGCTTGGTTGTTTTTTTCTGTGAGAACTTTGATGTGAAAAACAGTAAAAAATGAGGGAAGAGTTCACTGTGAATATCTGAGGCCGTCTCCAGGAGGCAGCTCGTGCCCGTGCCCGTGCTCGTGCTCGTGCCCGTGCTCGTGGGTTTAAGCAGGCGGTTATTTATAAATCCCAGCATGTTCTGGGACCCTCTGACCTTCACCGCTGCCCGAGCAGAGCAGCCTGACCTTCCTAATTTAACCTCCATTCTGAAGATGGTTGGTGATGCACGGTGATGACGTCACGCATCAGTGTGATCTGAAGCTGACATGATAATATGAGGATGAGTTCATCCCCTTCTCTTTTCTCAGCATCTCCATCTTCTCTTCCATCTCCAGAAGAACTCCAGAGGAAAGAGAAAAGAAGCAGAAATCAACGGAGAAACAGCAGCATGGGAAAAATCGCCATTCCATTTTAGGAGTAAAAGTTAAAAAGAGTTTTAAAGTTGATATTTTGAGTCCAGTGAAGCTTTAAGAAAAAGAAATCTCCGAACTGAAGAAGGGCAGAAAAGGACAAAGATTTGGGAAGATTCCTGCAGGAGGACGCTGCAGATGTGCGCAGATGTGGGCTTGCAGGCCTGCAGATGCTTTATCGGCCTTCTGCTAGATGATGAGAGGTGATAAACTGGACCCTAAAAGCCGTCAGTGCTGGAGCCTCGAGATTAAGATGAGAAGAACTTGGCAGCAGTAAACAGTCAATTTAATGTTGTCACAGTGTTTGTTGGTCAAGACAAAGCAGATGTCACCTTTATAATATGTTGATTATTTCATTCTGATGATATAAAAAAAAGAAATTTCATCATTTGTAAAAACAGAAGCATTGATAAAAGCGTTGCAGAGGCAACACCGACCCCTGGTGGTCAAACACGTTACTGACGCACAGCAGGACGGGCGGAAACAATCGGAAACAACGTTTCAACCTGAGTTTAAGGGAACATAAATAGAGCTGAATGTTGGCTTCTAAGATAATCATTACAAAAAATTAATTTACAACTTGATATTCGTGGATAGGAAATTTAGAACGATGAATTAAAATGAATAGGAACACAATTTTGAAGGTCTTACTGCAGTTTTTAAGCCTGAAATAATAAAGCCGTCACATTGTAAAAGCGATTTAATCTCCTTTTTTTTTAGCAGTAAAAATGCTTCAACGGTGCTGTGAGTGACTAAGAGCAGAAACAGAAAGAAGCGCAGCAGCACCATAGAACAGAATATTCATGTAAACTAAAACCTGCCGTCTGGCCTGTTGATGCCCTTCAACACGTGTGCGGAGAAACCCGCCTCCATCATCACAGCCGCCGTCGTGGCCCGGCCCCCCAGCCTACGAGACCTGGGAGCCTTCGGGCTCCTCCGTGATGGTCCGATAGTGCTGAGGCTGGCTCTGAGCCACAGCCGAGTCTGGATGGAGGAAGAGGGCCGGCCGAGGCCTCAGCGGCCTCAGCAGGAACTTCTTGGACGTCACCAAGTCACCGTAACCCTGCGAGTGTGAGAAGGCGTAGCTGGAGCGGCGGGTGCTGATTCGCCTGGTGGGAGGACGGCGAGGTGCCGGAGCTGGAGGCGGCTCGTTGTGCATCTTATACCTCACCTGTTGGAGACACCGTGCAACATTTATGTAATTCTGAATAGATATAATGTAAATATCAGCATGGTTTGTGTCTAACAAGAACCTTTCGGTCAGATTAAGCAGCAGACGATCCAGCTCTTCCAGATGGAAGGGCAGGGACACCGAGCGCTCGCCTGCCCAGAGACACCGAGCGCTCGCCTGCCCAGGGACACCGAGCGCTCACCTGCCCAGGGGGACCGAGTGCTCGCCTGCCCAGGGGGACCGAGCGCTCGCCTGCCCAGGGACAGCGAGCGCTCCCCTGCCCTTCCATCTGGAAGGCTTGGGAGCGTCCTGCAGCTTGTCCATGTGCCTACAGAGAAAGGCTCATGTGCAGAGAGCAAGACAAGCTGCTCCTGTTTCCTGCAGAGATTAGAACATCCCAGAATCTCCACATTTATCCCCACGTGGAACAGCTGGGAGAGCGCTCTGACCTGGCCCAGCTATGGAAGCTCAAAGCCGTCGGCGAGGAGCCCAAAGGGCGTAAAAGTCAAATTGCATCTGTCCTAAAATCAGACGTGGTGAATCGAAGCGTTGGCACCTTGTCGTTGATGGTCGGTCGGAGCAGAAGGGAAACGAAGCGGAACGCCACGACTGGGAGGGCACAAAGGAGGGTGGTGAGGAAGACGGTCAGCCAGACGTTGGGTTGGTTGAGGGAATTCCTCCCCGTACCTGGAAGACACGTGCACGGTCAATCTGTGCTCGTCGACTCTTAAAGGCAGATGTTCCAAAACAACCAGTGAAGTCGAGGTTCTGACGCCTCTTAACTGGGCTCTGAATGTGTCGGCAGCACCGGTACCGACCCAGGAAGGGGAAGTAGGAGGTGAAGATGAGGAACATTCCGTTGCTGCACATGGTGAACGTGAGCGCGAAGTACGCCGCCAGACTGCCCCAGGTGAAGAAGTGGTTGACCGCCGTCCAGTAATGGGTGTCCAGAAACAGCTGGAAGATGGAGGTGCGTCAACTCAGGCGTCGGACGTGCACGTCCGACACAGCAGCCACGGTTCCGTGCTCACTCACCTGTACGGTGACCACCACCATCAGACATGTCTGCACCAGAATAGCGAAGGACTGATAGTCGGCGATGTCCTTGCCGTCGTCCCGGACCGTGTCCTGCATGGAGGCCCAGGGGACGAAGAAGAGGATGAAGGAGCTGTAGGAGCCGTGCATCAGGCAGCGCAGGAAGGCCTTCTTGCTGAAGTACATGTTCAGCTGGCCTGCAGTGTAGAGCTGCGGATGCTGGAAACTCCAGCGGTCGTTCACGTCCTACGGAGACAACCAAACCGACTCAGGTGTGTCCTCCACCACCCAACCTCCGGGGCTGGAGTCTGCTTCTGTCGGCGCTCTTTACCTGATCGAAGATGCTCAGACTGAAAACAGGAAGCGCCGTGTAGACCAGGTTGTAGACGGTGATGAACCACTCGTCGTACACGTTCTGCACGGGCGACAACGGCGTTAACAAGAGCGCGAGCTAACACTGCTGACACCTCAACGCCGTGTCTCACCTGCGCAGAGAAGCCGCAGAAAAAGGCGTACCAGAAATGGGTCAGCGTGTAGGTGAAGTTCTTGAAGAAGAAATATCGCAGGAACTTGCACATGCGCAGGTAGGACCAGCGGCCGTGCACCAGCAGGAGGCGCTGCAGGTAGCGGAACTGTGCGAAGGAGAAGTCGCTGGAGAGGACGGCCTGCATGCCCTCCTGACCGCTGATGCCGATGCCGATGTGAGCGGCTGCAGGGGTGACACAACACACACACACACACACACACACACGGTGAGTTAGAGCCACCGTCCGGCCGATGAGGCCAGAGCGCCCCGCTGACCTTTGATCATGCTGACGTCGTTGGCGCCGTCCCCAATGGCGAGCGTGACGGCCTGCTTGTACTTCTTGACCAACTCGACCACCTTGGCCTTCTGCAGCGGCGTGACCCTGCAGCAGATGACGGTCTGACACATGGACGCCATCCGCAGCAGCTCCAGAGGAAAGTTGTCCAGCGCAAACGCCTGCAGCCAACGTGAGATGTTGGGATTCTCAGAAGCTTCTGGAGCCCAGCTCCAACACTGAGACGCTCACCAGACTGTGTCCGTTGATGATGAGGCCATATTCTCCGTCCACCTTCTCGTCCTGCAGCGTCTGAGTCCTCTGAAGCCAGAAGAGGCCAGAGCGAGAGCTGACCAGGGACGGCTCGTCCGCCGAGTCTGGGCACATTTTCCTTCTTGCGTTTCTGGAAACAGAATGTGGATGTGTGAAGGTCTGAGACTGAAATCCTCCTTCGTGAGCTTGGGTTCTCGGCTCTGACTCACTGCAGCTCCTCTTTGACTCCTTCAGCCGTGTTGGCGGACACAATGAAGATGTCGTTCATCTCTTCTCTCAGCATGTTGCAGGAGTAGCCGATATTTTCTGCCGTCTCTATTTCAAAACATTCCCAAATGAATCGGATCGTATTTGGCGGCGGTGCATCTGTAATAAAGGAGGCTGACCTTGTTTGTCTCCGGTCAACACCCAGATCTTCATATCTGCTTTGGCCAGTTGTTCGATGGTCTGTGGGACACCGTCCTGCAGCTTGTCCTCCACAGCTGTTACACCCAGCAGCTGCAAACAGAACGGTCAAATTAAGCTACAAACATCAGCATTTGTTAAAGTATATTAAACTTTCAGGTGGATGTTTAATGAAGTCACTGCTGAGCTGTGGCGCTCCTCAGGGGTCCACGTTTGGCCCACTCAGACTTTTAAGAAACCCTGTTATTTCGTTTATGGTCTCCATCACGTGCACAGGTGGCTGAAACATCGACCGTCGCATCGATCAGGTCTACGAACCTGCAGGTCTTTCTCGATCTCCTCATAAAGTTCATCAAGTTTCTCTTCTCGTCCGTCCATGGCTATGGTGGCCTCGTAGTGGCGCCGTTTCCAGCCTTCGATATAGTCCTCGTCCAGATCCTTGTAGGCCAGAGCGAGCGTGCGAAGGCCGTCGCCAGCGTACTCCTGTGGAGGTGCAACAGGTCAGAAGGATTTCCAGAACCGCGTTTGATGAACGGATGAAGGCGTCACTCACGTTGAGGTGTGATGTCGTCACCTCCTTCAGCTTGTTACAGGATGGGTGGAGCCTTTCAAAAACGATGGTGTCGGCTCCTTTACAGTACAGGGTCAGTCTGCCTTCAGGGCTGCGAACTGGGGTCACAGAGGAGGTTTGGACCAGACGCAGGACAGTAAATGCTGCTATTCAGTGGGATGGGATCTACTGGCATCTGGGATCGACTATGTTGTGCGAGCGGAGCTGAAAATGGTGCCGTTTACACAAACAGATCGTGCTAACCAGTGGCGCGAGCGGCGTTCTCACCTATGACCGACATTCTCTTGCGTACGTTATTGAAGTCGAGAATGGCCAGAAGCTCGTAGACGACTTTTCGTCCCATCTCCACAACCATGATGGTCTCCGGCGTACGAGAACGAAACACAAACCCGAAGTTTCGTGCGGCGGTGACCAGAGCGCCCTCGTCTGGTGACTGAGCCTGATAGTTGAGCTCCCCTGTGAAGACCAAGAGTTAAGATGGTTCCCTTAATATGGAAAAGAGAAGCAGGAGGAGGAGGAGGAGGAGCGTTCGCTTGCTAACCTTCCTTCTTTTCTTCAGGCATGACGGTGTGACAGAGAGCCAGAAGGCGAAAAAAGTCCTGAACCTCGGCGTTTCCGTCCTTCACCGCCTCCAACAGGCTGTGGTCGTAGAAGGCGAACTTTGGATCCGCCAGTTTGTTCCAGCTGAAGTCCACCTTTTCTGTTTTCTGTAAAACAAAAGCAGTGAAGAAGAAGCAAAAGAGGCCTGAAATCTGCCAGCGTCCATCAGACCTCATGTCTCACCTCGGTTATTTCCACCCGTTGTCCTGCAAAGTTCAGCAGCTCCCCTGAAAACACAGAAGTTTGGGTCCAAAACTGCCGTTCTTTATTTTTCCCCATGACGGACCGAGCTGCTCACCGTAAGCCCTCCCACTGATGGAGCACCTGTTGAAGGTCATGATGTTCTGCGTCAGGGTTCCCGTCTTGTCGCTGAAGACGTATTTGATCTGGCCCAGCTCCTCGTTGAGCGTGGTGGTCCTGGCCTGGGCCGGAGTGTTGTTCTTGGGGTAATACATCTTCCTGTCCCAGTTGATGAAGAAGCTGTTGCCCAGACGGATGAACTCCACACTGGTGGAGGAGAGAAGCTGTGAGATGAGCTCCAGGAGAACAGGTCCGCTCGCTGTGAGAACGTACCTGACGTAGAGGGAAATGGGCACCAGCGTGTTGAGGACGATGACGTAGGACCAGAAGGAGAGGAAGACGGAGAGCGAGAGGTTCGTCCCTGGCTCTCGAGGGAGGAAGGGCGTGAAGACGTTGCCCTCCCTCTCCTCCCAGATGTAATTGCCGATGGTCATAATGGCGCACAGAGAGGCGAGCAACCCGAAGATCTGAGGAGAGGCCAAAATGTTTCTCTTCTCATGATTTCGCCTTTTCCAGAACGTGACGTGTTTTAAGCGTGGACTTGGTGTTTGAGCCCGTTCGTCTTACACACAACACGATGATGTTCATCAGGTGGTCCACGCTCGTCCGCTTGAAAACCGTCTTCCCGCTGTTCTGCATCAGTTTGGTGTCGGGACCTGCAGGGATTCATCTGACGTCACGTCCGTCCGTCCGTCCGCCATCGCTCTGGCACAATAAGCAACCTTTACCTCCGAAGACGACCAGGCCGAAGCACCACTCGGTGTTCCTCAGCGTACATCCTCTCAGCAGGATCTTGTCGTTGTCCAGGCCGTACGTTTGTCCGTTCACGATCAGGTTCCCTCGGAACTTGTCCAGGTAGTTGTTGGGGGGCTCACACTGGACCTCACCTGCCAGAGAAGGTCGCCACCGACATCAGCACAACCTGAGGTAAAACCGGGCGCAGCCAGCTGTGACCTCTCACCGTTGAACTTCGCCAGGACATCGATGGCGTCTCCCATCTCTCCGGTGACCGTCGAGGCCTGTTTCACCTTCAGGTTGGTCTCTCTGGAACGGAACAGATAAACTGATCTTCCGGTCCTCAGGATGACTTCAGTGTCCTCCTGAGCTGAATGTGTCTCCATATTTGGAGGACGTGGACGTGCATCAGGACGACTCACCCGTCCAGTTCAGCCGTCTCCACGTAGACCAGATTGAGAGGCTCACTGCTGGACAGCAGCAGGAGATCCGCCTGAAAACCGACCGGAGGACAGGACGGGCGATAAGGACGCAGATAACTGCAGGAACTTTGCCTCGCTGCTATCACCGATAAGCCGCCGCGACTCTGATAAAACGTGCACGCCCACGACGTGCTCATCATCCTCCACCACCTTCATGCTTACCGTCACAAACTGGTTGTTCTGCAGCTTGATTATATCTCCAACCTGGACATTCATCCATTTCTCACTTCTCAGCCTGGCAGGAACATAAAGAACGGAGACGAACGTGAGAAGCAGCTCGCCTGGCGACCGGCTCACCTTTTGGCCGAGGGGCAGGAATGACTCACTCTCCATCGATGAGGACGTCCACCATGCGGTTATTCACCTGGTTGTCACTATTGTGTCGTCTCTACACGGACGACAAAGACACCAGCATCACATTTACGGTCTCCCAGAGTTGTGATTCACTCCTGAAACAAGTTTGGTTTGAGCTCACTATGTCATCAGTGGCGTCTTTCACTGCCGTTATGGACAACACGAAGACCAGAGGGACGGCCGTGGTGTACCAGGGCAGAGAGGACACTTGTGGGATCACCTGTCAGGATGAGAACTGGGTCAAACCGTGCCTGAAGGGCCCAACGAGGCCAGACGTGACCTGCGTGAGGAACCTACCTGAAGGATCAGGAGGAAGAGGAAGTAGGCATTGGCAAGTCTGCGGAACTGCTCGAAGAGGTTGAGAGGGAGGAAGGAGAGGAGGTTGTATTTGGAGGTCTTGATGGCGTTGTTCTGAAACCAAGGTGGACGTGACGACGGCCGCATTTCAGAGTCAAAGGGCGGTTTGTGGCTCGTTTCATGTTTCTACTTACTGCGTAGCCAAAAGTCAGGTTGTAAGGTCTGTCGTTAGCGCGCAGACGTCTCTCCGTCTCTGCCGGCCAAGAGTATTTGGTGTATTATTCAAGCGTGTGTGTGTGTGTGTGTGTGTGTGTGTGTGTGTGTAATCACCTGCATGTTTCTGTTTGCCACACAGCCCACCACAGTATGACAGTAGCGAGCCCATGGTTAGCTCCGGCGCTCCATCCTTCACACCTAAAGACAGCAGCTGTTTACAGCCCCCACCACATCTGTGTGTAGCGCCACATCTGTGTGTAGCGGCACATCTGTGTGTAGCGGCACATCTTTATGGAGCGGCACATCTGCGTGTAGCGGCACATCTGTGTGTAGCGACACATCTGCGTGTAGCGACACATCTGCGTGTAGCGACACATCTGCGTGTAGCGCACATCTGCGTGTAGCGACACATCTGCGTGTAGCGACACATCTGGTGTGTAGCGGCACATCTGTGTGTAGCGGCACATCTGTGTGTAGCGACACATCTGCGTGTAGCGGCACATCTGCGTGTAGCGACACATCTGTGTGTAGCGGCACATCTTTATGGAGCGACACATCTCGGTGTAGCGGCACATCTGCGTGTAGCGGCACATCTGCGTGTAGCGACACATCTGCGTGTAGCGACACATCTGTGTGCTGCGTGTAGCGACACATCTGTGTGTAGCGGCACATCTGTGTGTAGCGACACATCTGTGTGTAGCGGCACATCTGTATGGAGCGACACATCTGTGTGTAGCGACACATCTGTATGGAGCGACACATCTGTGTGTAGCGGCACATCTGTATGGAGCGACACATCTGCGTGTAGCGGCACATCTGCGTGTAGCGACACATCTGTGTGTAGCGACACATCTTTATGGAGCGACACATCTGCGTTAGCGGCACATCTGCGTGTAGCGGCACATCTGCGTGTAGAGGCACATCTGCGTGTAGAGGCACATCTGCGTGTAGCGGCACATCTGCGTGTAGCGACACATCTGTGTGTAGCACACATCTGTGTGCTGTGTGTAGCGACACATCTGTATGGAGCGACACATCTGTGTAGAGCGACACATCTGCGTGTAGCGACACATCTGCGTGTAGCGGCACATCTGCGTGTAGCGGCACACATCTGCGTGTAGCGACACATCTGCGTGTAGCGGCACATCTGCGTGTAGCGGCACATCTGCGTGTAGAGGCACATCTGCGTGTAGCGGCACATCTGCGTGTAGCGGCACATCTGCGTGTAGCGACACATCTGTGTGTAGCAACACATCTGTGTGCTGTGTGTAGCGACACATCTGTATGGAGCGACACATCTGTGTGTAGCGACACATCTTTATGGAGCGACACATCTGCGTGTAGCGGCACATCTGCGTGTAGCGGCACATCTGCGTGTAGAGGCACATCTGCGTGTAGCGACACATCTGTGTGTAGCAACACATCTGTGTGCTGTGTGTAGCGACACATCTGTATGGAGCGACACATCTGTGTAGAGCGACACATCTGTGTGTAGCGGCACATCTGCGTGTAGCGGCACATCTGCGTGTAGCGGCACATCTGCGTGTAGCGGCACATCTGCGTGTAGCGACACATCTGTGTGTAGCGGCACATCTGCGCCGCGGCCGCAGCACGATGGCTCATCTTACCAACTTCTGGAACATTGGATTCGTTACAAAGGAAGAAGAAGGAGGAGGAAGCTCGTCCACATCTGAACACTTTCTCCTCCTCCTTCCACTTCTGTGTGCGTTTTGTTCCTGTTGTGAGATTAAAAATCGTCTTCGGGATGGTTCCGGTTAGTTTGTCTCTCTGTGTCCTTCTGAAAGTTAATGAAAAACGTGCGCTTTTGTGTTGGATGTGTTATCAGGGCCGTGCGCCATAAAACCATAAAACCGCTCCTTCCTCAACCTTTCGAACGACAGCGACATCTCACTCTGCCCAATAATCAGTAACCACGACGGTTATTATAGTGACATGACCATGAACGAGAGAATAAACAGGATCCAGTCAGGAAAATGATGCTTCAGGAAGTCCAGGACAGGAAAAGGAGCCAAGATGATCAGATTTCTTTATAAATCAAGAGTGTGTCTGCATCAGAGCAACAGCAGCGACCCTCGTTATGGTGATCCGATACTTCACTGCTTCGCTTCCCTTCAGGGGCTTAAAATTGAGTTTAATTTGAGTTAAATTTGAGTTTGGATTTAAATTCCCTGGTTTCATAAAATACGAGCTGCTCTTTGATCTGCTTTCTGCCCAGTTTTGTGAAGCCAAATGAAAAGCGGTTACGCACCACAGAAGCCATGACGGACTGAAGATCAAAGGCAGGAATCTGGTCTCTGGTCTTGGTCTGGGCTCCTCGATGCTCCCAGAGATGGGGTTCCACTGGAGGGGGTCTCTGGTCTTGGTCTGGGCTCCTCGATGCTCCCAGAGATGGGGTTCCACTGGAGGGGGTCTCTGGCCCGACGAGAAGGGTTCCTGTGGAGAGAGGGAGGGTTCAGGTTCATGCAGGAAGAGCTGGGATCCACTTGAGCAAACAGTGCAGTGATCTTTGGACCTGCAAAGGTGAAAGACCGGCCAATCAGAGGCCAGGATTCCTGCTGCGTGACGTCATCTGCTTTAGCTGCATTTAGAGCGGTTAAAAAAGGGAACATCTTGGCGGAAGTGCTCCCAGAAAGAGAGCGGCGATACGTCTCCCTGCAGCACGGGACAGGAAGTAAACGGTGACCTGAAAAATAAATAAATCTAAAAACATAAATGAAAGTGAAATGAGACCAATAAAAACTACGTTATTCAATTTTTATTCCTCATTCTGACAAAGTTCAGTAAAAACCAAACATTTGTGAGGTAAATGAGCTCTTACACTAACAAATGTTTGGTCTTTAAAGTGGTATTTGTGAGGATGACCCACCACAAGTGTCCTAAAATGGATTAAAGTTATGAAGCAGCCTTTTATAACAGGCTTTTTTTGGTTTGGACATGTGTATGATGTGTTAAAGTCGTTGCCAAGAGATAAAAATGGACGTCACTCACTTCAAAAGCAACATGAAAGATTCTGCAAATCAGCCGTCAATCATCTAACGACTAATCGAGAGCAACACAAACACCAGCGTGATTCACGACCACTGAGAACAGTCACTTCCTGGTCAGATGGAGCATTAGCGCACAGCTAATTAGCACCGGTAGACTTCAGGACCATCTAAATGTTGCCTGTGTTTTCTCAGGTTTCACCGATCTGTGCTGTTTTATCACCCAAACCTCACAAACATATCTGAGAACTAACCTCAATGATATCCTGGTTTTGATCTGACATCAGGCAGACGCTCCAGAACCCATCCTGAGATGTTCTGTTCATTCTGGAGGCCGTTTGGTTCCAGGAACCAGGCTGGACGATGCTTTCATGTGATTTATGCTTAATTCTGACCGAGCCCAACAAATTTACCTTCACTTTCCTCTGGTGTTCTGTTCTTCTGGAGGTTCGAAGTGGTTCAGATCTGCTCTTTTCATCTGAAAAGCCCAGCTTGGCCAGCAGGGGGAGCCAGCGGGGAACGTTACAACTTTTAACGTGACAAAAGTAAGAAAAACAGGCCATATTGTGGAGTCTTCTCAAGTCTTTATACAAAACTCATTAAAACAGAATGTTAACACGGTGAAATCAACATTTTAGAGTCGTGATGGTACAAAGAAAACACACAAATGCATTAACTGGTGAGGAGTGAAGTATTGCCATCATTCAGTGGAAGTGCAAGGGTCACGTGGAGACAAATCCAAAAACTTGGCACAAGGATCAGAGAGTACAGAGTAAAAAAAGGGTCCTAACATCACCAAGATGTGAGTTCCTCTCATCAAACATCTCGGCTGACGACGGGAGAGGAAGGAAGAAAATACCACAGGTTTAAAAAGAACAGACATTTGTCCTCAATAATGGTCAGAGCGGAGGGAAACCGAGGATCAGCTGGAGCTGCTAAATTAAGGCCACGACAGAAGGTGGATGTAAACGCAAATATTCAGACGAAACGACATTGAATAACTGATCACAAGCAGCTGCTTTGATTCCCCTCAGATCAGATCAAACAGGAACCTGGAGCAACTTAATGTTTTTATCCTCTGCTAAACATCTCTAAAGAGAAATATGAGCCACTCGTCACGTATATTTAGATCACCGACTTCATTCCAATCGTTGATTTATCAAAATACTTGGCAATTTAGAAACAAGAATCTAAAATCTAAAAACAGCTCCTTCAGTTTTGTTTGGAATTGACACATTTTCCCAGGAATGTCCAGAAATCCCAGTGGGGCGAGGACACCAGTCCACAGTTCCCAGCAGAGCGAGCAGCCCCCCCCAGCCCCCCCGTCAGTGATGGAAACCCAACAAGGCACACTGAGCTGGCGGCGCTCCAACTGGACCGCCACCAACCTGAAGCGCCGCCGAAACGTCCAAAACGGAGCTGACGGCAGACGAACGGCGCCACATTTACTCGAAGCATCACAACCGAAGACACGTTCACAGTCGGCAGAGCGTAAGGCATCGACGCGGTCGGGCGGGTTCCTACTGCAGGACGCCAGGCGGTGGGGGCGTGGCCTCGGTGCTGCGCAGGCCACGCCCCTCGCTGCATCGCTTCCTCATCTGCCCTCCTCGGCCGAACGCGTCTCTGACTTCAGCCTAACGAACTCCTTGGCCACATCGTCACTGGAGCGCTGGGAGAGGATCCGCATGGCGGTGAGGCCCGTGTCGTCCATGTGGACGCGCTGGCCCAGCGGACACCAGCAGGCGCAGCCGCCCTTCCCGGTCACGTCCCTCAGCTGCACCACGGCCACGCCCACCACCCTGTCAGCGCGGCCGAAGCAGTAGTCTTTGACGCAGAGCTGCAGCTCGTAGCAGTCGAAGCCCTCCTGGTTCCCCAGAACGCTGCCGTCAAAGGACATAAACACGTGAGGAGAGCGAGCCTCGCTAGGACCGACCAACCAACCAATCAATCAATCAATCAATCCATCAATCAGGACGCTGGCGCTGGCTCACAACAAGCACGTACAAGTGGAAGGTCTCGTTGAACTTGGGCGACCAGCTGTTGTTCTTGGATTTGGTCTGGAAGTGTCGCTTCCTGTCGCTGAGGTGGGGCCCGATCACGCTGACCTCCACGAAGGGCCGGAACATGCCGGACGTCTGCCACTTCAAATCGTTGGCGCCGATGACTGCGAGAGACGAGAGGAGGATGAGGCGGCTGGACGGAGGCGCGCGTGCACCCGGGCTGCAGGACTGACCTTTGACGGTGACCTTGCGCTCGCCGCTGCCAGGCTGAGTGTGCAGCTCTATCTGGACCGAGACCTCGCCGATCGGCTTGTCCACACCTGAACCTGGCGGAGAGACACGTCTGAGGTCATGCAGCAGCCACAAAAACACACCTGGAGGGGGGGCGGGGCGTCGGCGTGTGACTGGGAGTTAGCCCCGCCCATCAAAACGTTGAAAAGACAGCTGTCGTACCCCGGCTGGGCGGTATTTTCTCGCTGGGAGTCAGACGAATACCTTTCCCGTTGTGTACTGGCAGCACAGGAGACAGAGACAGTGATGACACAACAACCTCAACACAACACGGAACGGTGAGACGCAGGGCGCCGTTTCCCGCCGGGCACACCCACCCTGCGCGTGCTGCGTGGTGACGAAGGTCTTGATGAGCGTGTCGGTGGTCTGCGTGTAGAGCGACAGAGCGTGGCGCAGCGACGACAGCTCGCAGCTCTTCTCCAGGAACGCCTTCTTCAGGCCGTTTCCACCTGCGTGGAAATATTGCTGCCACAGAAAGATGCCGAGTCAGCCGCTGTCTGCTTTGGAGAGGTCAAAGGTCATGAAGGTGGAGCAGCAAAGGCGAGCGTGTGGGACCGAAGCTGAGATCTTTAAATCCACCTCAGCTACTGCAAACGTCAAACCAGATGTGCAGATGCAACCGACCTTGATGGTGTCCAGAGCCACGTCCATGACGGCGCACTGCCGGGGCGACAGGCTCCTCGCCTCCCCCCCCATGTGGTCCTGCCAAACCCCCAGCAGAGAGAGAGTCATGCACCGTGACCCAGACCCACAGAAACCCGCAGCAACAGTTCAGATACCTTCAGCTTGGACAGCTGACCCAGTTCCTTAGCAGCCGACAGAATCTGCGCTCCCTGGATTAAAACAATAATCTGCACGTCAGGGAGAAATGAGGTCAGCGGGGGGAGTGGGGGGGTGGGCGAGGCGCTTACGAAGGTGTCGTTGCCCTGTGGCAGGACGATGGTCTTCTCCAGGCTGCTCATCACAATCCTCCACAGCTCCTTCAGCACCCGTTTCAGAACCGTTTTCTCACACACGGCGGCGAACAGAGTCAATCTGCAAACACACACAGCAACGTCGCACTGAACCAGCTCGCACAATCGACACAACTCACTCAGGCTTTCACAATTTCCTGCTGAAACAGGAAGTAGGCGAGAAGACCATAACCCCAACAGAAGGTCAGCGCGCCCTCTGCTGGTGGCTGCGGGGAGGACTCGTTTTTAACTGCTGGACACTCACTTCCCGTCCAGGAAGTCCATCAGCGGCCGCAGCATGTTGTCGGAGTCGGCTTCCACCTGGTTCTTGGTGTTGGCGTTGAGCGGGCCTTTGATCTGGTACAGCAGGGACGCCATCTGACGCGTGCACTCGAAGATACGAGTCTGAAAGCTGAAGGGAAGGAAGCAGTTTAGTGGTGTGTGTGTGCATGTGTGTGTGTGTGTGTGTGTGTGCGCGTGTGTGCGTGTGTGTTTACCTGTTCCCAAACGTGCTGCTGAGCTCGTCCAGCACGTTGTTCAGCTTCACCTGCAGGTCGTTCAGCAGGTCACTGGCCTCTGAGTCCATCTGAACAGAGAAGAACACAAATCCAAAACATCTCACAAAGTTGAAGAATACAGAGGAAACGTGTGAGCGGCGGCGCTGTGGGATTCTGGGAGTTCTTCTTGGGGGGGGGGGGTAAACTCAATGTTTGTGATGGACATTTTTTTGCTGCTGGAGTTTAATCACAAAGACTGATGGGAGACGGGCGTCAGGAGAGGGGGGGCTGGGGGGATGTGGCCCTGGGGGGATGTGACCCTGTGGGGATGTGACCCTGGGGGGATGTGACCCTGTGGGGATGTGACCCTGGGGGGATGTGACCCTGGGGGGATGTTAAACTCCATCAGGTTTGAGAGGAGGAGGCTCCAGGGGAGGGGGGGACGACTGGACTCACCTTCTGATGCTCGCATTTGTTTTGAATCTGCGACAGCAGAGACGTAAAGACCGTTAACGTTTACACGAGGATTAACGTTGGGATACAGGAGGAAAAGAAACGAGACTTCTGTCGAACTCTGTTCGGAGTTTTAGCTCCGAACTCTGACAAAACTGTTACGTGAAATGAACGTGTGAGACGCACCTGCTGCCTGTCGGACTAATGCAAAGGAAAGAGAGAAAAGACAAATCAAAGGGGAGAAATCAAAGGGGGAGCGTGAGAGGAGAGGAGAGGAGGAGGAAGAGGAAGAGGAGAGAGGAAGAGGAGAGGAGAGGAAGAGGAGAGGAGAGGAAGAGGAGAGGAGAGGAGGAGAGGAGAGAGGAGAGGAGAGGAAGAGGAGAGGAGAGGAGAGGAGAGGAGAGGAGAGGAGAGGAGAGGAGGAGAGGAGAGGAAGGATCTACACACCACTGTGAGAGCGTGGGGTCACTGTTGGTGACGACAGCGGGAGAAACCACAGTCACAAGTTCAATCCAACAAACCTCAAACTCTATTTTCTCCCCTTCATCCTCCTCTTCCTCCTCACTCTCCTCAAACTATGAGAGGAAATGAAAAAATGTTCAAGAAACCGGAGCCGCGGCGTCAGCAGGCTCAGCGTGCACGTGCACATGCAGTCATGTGTCCCAACATGTTTGCATGTGCAGAAACTGGCCTGCCAGGCTAGCAATGCGCTAGCGCTAGCAGTGAGACAAAGGTGTGACCTTACGAGTGCACGGAAAGATCAGCTTCAACTGTGGAAAAGCCAAAGGCGGAGCTAAAGAACAAAGGTGAGAAGATGCACTAGCTAGAGATAATTAGCTTAGCTTACAAAGGTGTCTTGCAACAACACGACGGTGAACATAAATGAGAATTAAAGGTTGTTTATTTTTAGGATTTCAGGTGAAACGGACCCACGAGCAGCTCTGCGGCCGTTCCCGACAGCGCAGCTCAGTTTGGATGAGAGGTTGTTGAAGAACATTTGTAAATGAGCGAGGCAACGAGCCTCACCTGGTCACTCAGGTGAGACCAGGAACACCTGGAGACGACGGGCAGATTCTGAGCTCGCGTCTAATCTACGCCTGAGGGAAACTAGCCTGCTGTCCAGCAGGAGACAGCATCTCTCAGAACGACCATCCACACACCCACCTCCTCCTCTCCTGCCCTCTCCTCTTCCTCCTCCTCTTCGTCTCGCTTTAAGCGTAAAAACATCCGATAAATCACGACACTTAAACTAGCTAAATGCTACAGAAAGTGTACTAAAGCACATCTACGACCATCTAATATCCTGTAATAAGTCATCAAACAGCCTCGACTGAGCTACGAAGACTCAAACGAGTGATCTTCTTCACACCCATGAGCTTTGATGAAGATCTGAAGTCATCTTTCAGCTAAACACACACAGCTAAGCTAGGAACGTACCAGCGCCTCCTCCGTGGCCGTCTGCAACACAAACAAGCCTCAAACATCAGCCGGGGGGGGGGGGGGCCACTGGAGCCTCAGGCTCCTCACACTCACCTGTTTGGCTCCCATGGACTCAAACATCTTCTCCAGCTGGATTCTCAACTGCTGCACGTTGTTCATGAGGACACACGGCTGCAGACACAAGCACAGAGCTTCACACCGGACGCCTTTTCACCAAACCTCAGCAGGTTCAAACTTACGATCTTCTCCTTGTCGATGTAAGAAGGAAAACTCTTGGTGAGGATGGAGCTGTACTGCAGCAGAACTTTGTCGATGGTCTGCAGAGAAGGAGAACCAGCTATTTTAAGCCATCAGAGAACGTCTGCAGCAGCGTTGGCGGCGGCTACCTTCGAGAAGCGGCGACTGTACTGAGCCAGGACGTTTGGGTCGGGACACTCCAGCTTCCTGATGATCTCAAAGCTCTGGTTGAGCTGGGTGAAGATGTCCACCACGGAGCAGGAGAACAGAGCGTGCTCAGACGTTTGCTGGAACTGAGAGAGCAGAGAGGAACCTTCAGGCATGACCGAGAACGAGACTGGCGCCAACGCAGTCGCCCTCCTTACGCCGTCTTTTTTGTCCCTCTCCAGGGCTCCGTGCATGAACTCCATGGAAACGTCTTCGTTTTCATCCAACCACTGCAGCACAAACTGGAGGAACCAGCTGAGACGGAAACAGCCTTTAAATGTCTTACAGCTCTCACCACAATGTGAGTCTCCATGACAACCAGAGAAACATCAGCCTCTGAGTGAGCTTCTTACGATGGGTAGTCGGGAGTGACGCCTTGAAAGTTGGGCAGCTCCTTCACGTACTCGTTGTAGAGCCACTTGACCTTGAAGTGCAGGTTCATGTAGTCGGTGCTCTTGCACAGCCGGTGCTTCTCGTGCTCTGAACACCGAGGGGACGGATGGAGGTCAGAAGGTTGTCCAGACTCTAACAGGGCAACATGAGCAACCTGCGGGATGTTTCACCAGCAGACCTGCTGACCTACCCTCCATCGCATACTTCATGTCCTGAGCAAACAAGGTCCACATGACCTCAGCGGACACCTTCCCCACGTTCAGCTCCTGAGGGAATCTGAAAAATAAGATTTAAGCTATGGGCTTCATTCCTCCAGGCTCTGAAGCTTCACAGAAGGTGTTGCTCACTGATTCAGCACAGGTGTGTAGGAGTTCCTGTCTTCTTCTATGATGGACACAATCAGCATGATGAGCTTGGGCCAGAAATCCAGGTTCTTGATGCTGGGGCCCTGCTCCTCCAGCGGCAGCTCCTCTTTGTTCTGGATCAGAAGACAGTTTGATGCGCACGAAGGTTTCTAACACGCACGGACGATCGCGAGAACCCGACTCACTGGCTCCACAGGCTGGTACTGCCGACTGTAGAGCTCCTGGCAGTTGTTGAAGATGTAGTCGTACGTGGAGTTGAGGCAGGCTTTCACGCAGTCCCGCACCACCTGGCTGGCCCTGGGTGGAGACTGGAGCTCCTGGACCTGAACACGGAACAAGAGCCGTCACACCGAGCCTGGACTGTAGATGAAAGCAGACGGCACAACGGTGAGCCACCTTCATCCTGAAGAAGGTGATGCTGGTTAGAAGGTCCACGGTGGACTTGAGGTCCTGCAGCCGGTCTTTGCTGCCGGCGGGGAAGTGGTTCTGCAGGGAGGAGAACAGAAAGGCCTCCATGAGATGCTGATCTGCCGCGTTGCCCTTGGTTTCAAGAGCAGATGCCAGTCTGAACATCTGAACCTCCTCACACTGCTCGTGAAAAGAAGGAGCGAAAGGAAGCGCAGCCATCAGGAGAGAAGGCTGGGAGGTCTTACCCTGTAGGTGGAGAGGTCAATGCGTAGGGAGTTATGAAGCTGGTCCAAGAGCTTGACGAAGCGTTCTTTCTGTGTGGCAACGTTGAGAACCTTTGAGATGTTGCAACAAACCTTCTGGAAATCATCACTGTTCTAATTCATTCAGCGATCAGATCACTAATCGATCAGATCACTAATCAACAGCTGAAGGTGCTGCAGCGAAGCACCTGCTGGAGGACGGAGCTGGAATGTTCTGACAGTACAAACCCCAAAGTTGGAGGCAGCAAAGCGGTCGGAAGCAGACACGTTGGTGGAGGCGGTGGTGTGGGCGTAGAAGGCGTTGATGTTGGCCAGCAGGGTGCTCATCACCGCGGGAACGCCGGGACACATGTACTTGGACGACAGGCAGGCAAAGTGTCTGAGGAGGAGAAGCACAGCGTCAGCTGAAGGTCTCAGAGCTCCGCTGGAGCTCCACACACCGTGGAGGAGGTCTCACTCACGTCATGGCCTGGTAGATGGACTCGATGCCGTAGCGCATCGCAAACTCATCCACGATTTCCTGCGGCACGTCGTCAAAGTAGATCTTCCACGAGTCGTCTCCGCGGACTTCAGGGATTTTGACCGCGCCCTGACCGTGGACGTCGGTGGAGTGGTGGAACAGGTTCTGCACAGGACGAAGATTCCCAGAGTGGTTTCACACATTTGTGCGGGATCTTAAGAGCCCAAGAAGCTGGGAGAGCAGCTGCGGATACCTCATGCAGACAGGTGTACTGCACGTGGTACGCCGCCACCTTCTCCTCTCCCTTGATCTCCACGTTGATTTGGAGGCGAATGGCACCCGACACGGCGGACTTGTCTGTCCTCTTCTCTGTAATTAAACACAAGCACACACTGAGTCCGAACTGATCCCAGCTCCGTGACACCAGGTCCGTTACCACATCACTAATTACAGACTATTAGCGTGGCAGCTCCGCGGCCGCTAATGGAGCTCCTCCGGCTGATGGCGAGGTAGCCGACGGCAGCTCCTCTGGAGGTGGAGCGCCCGGCGCCTCAGCCCTGCCATTAGCCCTGACACAGCATGTCATTATGGGTAATTTGCACACGGCGAGGCGACGTCGATTTCCGACTGCTGATGCTTGATAATCACACATGGGGAGGAGAAAGTGAGGTGGAGCACGAGAAGACGGAGAAGGACGAGGCCTCACACGTGACTGAAGATTCTCACTGGGCAGATCTTCCACCCTGACCTTTAACCTCTTCACCGCAGCCCTTAAAGCCGAGTCCCCCCTCACGCATCAACACACTGACCCAGGTTGTACCAGACGTCCATTTCTCCGCTCAGCGTTCGGACTTCGATGATGCTTTGGCCCAGGAAATCGTCAGATTCCCTCTTCAGACGCTGCTTCACTTTTGACTTGATGTCGTCGTCCTCGTCCCAAACGCGCACTTTGATCCGGTCGGAGAAGTTGTGGCACTCGCTGAGGTCAGAAAGACAAGAGGAAACTGAAAACATCTGTCAGCCACCGTCTGCTTCAGCTCGCCGGCTCCACTCCTCTCTAGGTCCCATTAGCACCAGCTAGCTCCCATTAGCCGTTGCTATCGTCGCTCCTGCTGCGTTCTCACACATGATGTCGGCGACTTACTAATGGAACTTCTCCTCCCACACGGGATTGAGGTTGCCGTAAATGGTCTTGGTCCTCTTCTTGGTCTTGCCCACCTGGACGGTGACATACGGATCGCTGGACCCGGTCTTGTCCTTGGCCTGAAGTCCTTGAGCACAAACGACTAATGACAGAGAAGGAAAGACACCAGGACCACGATTATCACAAACGAGTTTCAACCAGTGCGGAGTGATCGTGAAAGCCGTCTCACTACCGGTGATGGTGATCTTGGCGGACCACTTTGAGGTGCCGTCCAGCACACTCTGCTTGATGGTCTTCATCTGCTGCGCGTGGATGGCTTTACTGATGATAAAGACCTCCCTGATGAGCTCGAAGATCTCAGGTTTGTTCCTTTCCCTGATCTTCATCCTGTCCTTCATGGCCATGATGATGTTCTGGGTGCGGTCCTCGGCGCCGTGCTTGGAGCTCTTCTCAGCAGCACCTGAACATTGGGAACGTGGATGCGAAGGGATCCGCAGATCCTGAAACTGCTGAAAGTGCTCAGCGCTTTACTCACGTTGAAGGCAGTCGGCATTCAGCAGCTCCTGGCACTTCTCGTGGCACTTGACCCCACATTCCGAGCAACGCATCCCTTGACGAGCTATTCCCCACAGCAGCCCCTCGCACTCGTAGCAATACGTGGGCGTGGTGGCAGTCCACACCTCGAAGTTGTGCGGCGTGGTGCAGGATATGGGATAGATGAGAGCCTGCAGCGTCTTCTTATAGACGTGATTCTTCTGCAGAAAGACGCAGCTGTGTTTAGCTGTAAAAGCTCCAGCTCTCTACCAGAAGCTAGCGGTTGTTTGTTAAACATACCAGCTCCTCGTCCTTGATGGAGGACCGCGCAGCCATGGCAGAGGCGATGCCCGCCTTTCTGGCTTGGACAAGGGACTGAAGATAACGTTTGTACAAATTAGCTTTGTTAAACATGTAGCAGCTGAGAGCCGAGCTTCAGACGAGGGAGGTCAGTAACAAGGGTGGTGAGTTGGGTTAATTGTTAGCTCAAAGTGATATTAGTTTTAAGCAAGAAGACGAGCTTATTTCTACGTTAGTGCTATTAAATGTTAGCAGTTGTGTTAGTCTTTTATTATCATCTGTTCAGGACTCAACGGGTGAAGGTGAGGGAAGGTTCTGTCAATCATACTTTGAGGATAATATCAAGTAGGAAGACCCCTGATCGAGACGCATGCAGGTGCTTTCATTTGTTACGATTAAGATGTTATCACCATGAACTTGTGCTGGTTCGGTCCCACTTGATACTGTTGCACTAAAGGAAAAGAGGCAGCTGGTTCTATTGACTTACCATCGCCTGATCAAGGAGAGTGAGTGCGTTCAAGAGACATGGGGACAGTTTGAGGTTTCAGAGAGGAGGGGGAGAGAGAGATTAGCAGATGGTTCAAGGTGGTCCATAACAAACCCAAATTCAGCTCAGTGCTACAGGAGCACCGCTGACGCCTTGTGCTGCTCTCATAAAGAGAGAAGATACAGGCGCACGCACGACACACACCACGCGTTTGCACGTTTGAATGGCAGAACAACGCTGGGTTACTGACCACGTCGCTGACCAGAGCGATGGGCTTCTTTTTACGCAGGTCAGGCATGCTGTCGATTCCATACAGGCTGGATTCACCACTGGACACCAGCAAAAAACAGTTAAACCAAGGAAAGCTCCTCAGCCACTCGCCATCTTCATCATCATCATCATCATCATCACGTACCCCGGTTTGGTCCAGGCCTGTCGGGAGCCGGGTTCTTCATCGTGAACCTGCAGGGGTTCAGATGTGAGAGGCTGATGTGTGAGTGGGCAACAAAAGAAATGAGGTGAGAAGATGCGTTTGGTTGAGTTTGACCTCTCTGGCGTTACCGAGCACGCGAATAAAAAGGAGACAACAGAGAGAGATAGTGTGTGTGTGTGTGTGTGTGTGTGTGTGTGTGTGTGTGTGCGCGTTAATGGAGCAGACACGGACGAGTCTGACACTGAAAAGGGTGAAGCAACTTTTCAAAGACGTTTGACAAACTTCCCACAGGACGTGGATCTGAGATCCAGAATAAAGATCATTCATTTAGATTCACACAGAATGACACACACACGTTTTCAAAAGATATTCTGTGTCTTCCCAAACACGGAGCCGTTCCAGTCACGTCTTACTCAAGCATGTCCTGTCAACAAAGGCGATGCCGCCCAAAAGAAAAGAGAAGGATGGAACATAAATCCAGAGGAAATGTGGAGTGACCTGATTCTGTTCTCTCCAAATCTCTAAAAAGCAGAAAAGAAAATGAGGAAACGTTCAGTAGAGGAACCTTCTCCAATGATTCCATCCTATGAACACGCTGACTGTACCTGGAACGAACTCGTCCTGAGACTGAGAGCCCTGAGAGCCTTGGGAGCCTTGGGAGCCGTGGGAGCCGTGGGAGCCGTGGGAGCTCTGGGAGCCCAGCACAGACCTGGACAGCCGGTGACGAGCTCGCCTCTTTTCTCGGAGGATGCGCTGAAAGTTGGCGATGCGCTCTCTGTGGCCGGCATCAGTTGGCCGGGCTTGGCTCCCCTCCTCAGGTAGCTGGTTTTCCCTGATCGGACTCAGGCGTGCCTCGTCTGGCCTGAGTCCTGGACCCGGGGGAGTCCCGGCCTCTCTTTCAGCACAGTGTTCCGGCGCGGGGTTGTCAGACAGTTCTGCCGGAGCGGAGCAGCCTCCTTTTCCATGTGGAGGCTCTACAACGTGACTCTGTGTTGGGCTGGGGGGAACCGGAAGAGGGAACGTTTGAAAGGAGCAGGACAAGTTCTCGGGCGTCTCTGCTAGAACCAAAGCTTCAAGGTCCTCTTCCAGAGTCTGCTGTGCCAGGCCTCGATCAGCCTCCGACCCCCGTTCCTCGGCGCCATCTTCAGGGCTGGAGCCTTCCAGCTTTTTCAGGGCTCCCTTTAAAGCTGACCTGAACGTGAAAACGGCCTTGCTAAAAGTTGTCCCGTCAAAACTTGCACTGGAGCTCTTGGTGCTATGGAGATCCATCACAGAGGACTCCCGGGACAGAGACTCTAAAGCTTCATCCCGTGAGATGCTGCAGTCTGTCCAGTCCCGGTCCAGAGTGTCGGTGGAGCCCAGATCCAGCGTGTCCCCAGACGAGGGAGCGTCACACGGCGGCTCGAGGTAACCGTCGTCACAATCTGTTAGATGCACCGTGGAGCTGCTCAGACTCCTGGAAGGTTCACTGCCCAGATCATTCAAACACGGATCCACAGTGTGGTAACCAGAACTCCGGGAGTACGGACAAACGGCGGAACACGGGCACGCCGGGCTTTTTTCCTTACTTTGTGCTCTTTGGCGCCTCCAGTCCGCAACAACGGAGGCACCAGATGAGTTGTAATGATGCCCAAACAGCCATGAGAGATGTTCCGAGCTGCTGTGCGAGGAGTGACCAGGCGTGCTGCTCTCCATCTCCTCTGCAGCCACCTGGTCCCACAGACCTGGACCAGTCTGGAGGGAGGAGCACACACTCCAACCTCCTTCCTGACTCACACTGTTCTTCATTCCAGCAGAGGCCCAGTGGTCTTCAGAGGCGAATGCTGCCTCTGGGCCCAGGAAGGAAGACAAAGAGCTGGTGCTTTGGTAGTCATGGCGACGGTGAAGCTCCATGTAGCACAAATCAGCTTGTGTAGCTCCAGGGTCCGGCTCATATTCCTCTTTGTCCACCTGCTGATCGACTCTACGGACGCGCCACTCTGCAGGTGACCTGGGAGAGGGAAACGAGGTGACGGCGTTCTGCCGTCCCAGGCTTCCTCGTCTGATGTTGGCCGTGTGAGGGACAGGAGCCTGAAGAGGTGCGGCTGAAGCTCCTGAATACAGTTCACCTATTTCACTGAGCACGGCGTCCACGCAGCAGGACACTTGGTCCACGGAGCCTCTGACGGATGACAGGTAGAGCCTCAGATCGGATATTTCCTCCTGGATCTTGTTGATGCCTTTCAGCTCTTTCAGGATGTGCTCAACTGCATGACTGGAGCCTTCGTCTTCGGCCATCTCCTCCTCTCCACCCCCGCTGCCGCCCTCATTCGGATTAGGTTTGGTCTCCTCTGATGAGGGACCCTGAAGGGGGACTTCTGCCCCCAACAGGCACTTTTGCAGCCGTCCCTGCGAACTTTCCTCCTCGGCCGGACTCTTCTGCGAGTCTCCTCCTCTGGATGAGGGCGGACGAGGGTCCTGCTGTCCTCCGAGGCTTCCTGTGGAGAACATCCCTGAGCCGTGCCCTCAATCAGCCGTTTCCACGCATGGGCAGCCCCCACCTCTGCGATACCTCCTTAAACGGTTGCGAAAACACATTTTAAAAACCGTTGATTGAACAAACACAGTTGTGCAGCTCAAACTCAGTGTTATGATCTGGTTTTCCCTCTCCAACTTCTCCTGATTCCTGCTCACTTGCTGCTGGTGAACGTTCTTTTCTGCTCCTGTAGGAGCTGCCTGTGTGAGGCGCCTACGGACTGATCGCTGCGCAGCTGCAAAGATCTCCCTAATGAGGGTTCTTCGGACAGCTTTGTAATTAGACCACCGTCATTCTTTCAATTTTCCACCAGCTGCGAAGTTTGTTAGCATTGAAAGCACAGATGGTGTGAAGCAGCCATAAGATGATCTGCCTCGTTTATCCAGTAAATAAATATCAGATAATCACTCGATTTCAGGTTGAGTTCTGAAGCTGCTAATTAAGTCCAAGTTGATGGATCAGTCGAGGTTCGTGACACGATCGGGTTTTTTCTGGATTATCTCAGTAATCAGCTCTGTAAATCAAATCAACATTTGATATTTGCCAAGAATTTCAAAGTAAATAGATGTTTCTTTACCTTGGAGGAAATGAACTCAAGAACAGCCTCCGGAGATCATCTGGAGTTAAATCCTCAGTTGGATTCTTAAATCACCTCTTTCCATGAGGGATCTTATTAAACAGAGATGCTGGAGAGCTCAAAGCATCTGCTGAATAATGACTGGAACAGAGGTGCCGCCTCCTCCCACCTCCTGCAGCCTCCTCCCACCTCCTGCAGCCTCCTCCCACCTTCCACCTCCTGCAGCCTCCTCCCACCTCCTGCAGCCTCCTCCCACCTCCCACCTCCTGCAGCCTCCTCCCACCTCCTGCAGCCTCCTCCCACCTCCTGCAGCCTCCTCCCACCTCCTGCAGCCTCCTCTCTCCTCCCACCTCCCGCAGCCTCCTCTCTCCTCCCCTCCTCTCTCCTCCTCCCACCTCCCACAGCCTCCTCTCTCCTCCCACCTCCTCCTCTCTCCTTCCACCTGCCACAGCCTCCTCTCTCCTCCCACCTCCTCTCTCCTTCCACCTCCTCTCTCCTCCCCTCCTCTCTCCTCCCACCGCCTCTCTCCTTCCACTTCCTGCAGCCTCCTCTCTCCTTCCACCTCCCACAGCCTCCTCTCTCCTCCCCCCTCCTCTCTCCTTCCACCTCCCACAGCCTCCTCTCTCCTCCCCTCCTCTCTCCTCCCCCCTCCTCTCTCCTTCCACCTCCCACAGCCTCCTCTCTCCTCCCACCTCCTGCAGCCTCCTCTCTCTCTCCTCCCACCTCCTCTTCTATCCTAATCACAGGCTCTTCTTCTGTGTCCACATCTTTCTGCTGTTGACATTTGTGGGTTCTTCTCCCCATTGAAAGGGAAACGTTTGCTCTGAAACTGTGAACCAGCCATTTATCTCCTTTGTTGCACGACTGCACGCGAGTGTTCCAGCTGACATGTTCAGGGTCACGGCAGCCTCCAAAGTTCCCCCGTCTTCAATAATCACGAAACAACCCCCCCATGATGTCTGATCACAGAGGCACGATCCCGGGCAGAGCGGTGGTTATTTAAGCACTGACACCAAATGTAAACTAGATTTATAAGTTTTAAAAAGAAATGTAGCAAACGAAATTAGAATATTAACCAACCAAAGAGGTAAAACTCAACCAAACTGAACGTGTGTGTTTACATACATGATGTAGAGCAGTAAAGAAAGGAGGAGGGTGTGGAAGAGGTGTCAGGAAGCTGTGCTTACCTCCCGGAGTTGAACTCGCACTTTATTTATGGCCTTCAACCAACGAACTCTGGACGGAGAAAACGGCAGTGGAGGCCCATCGTCACAGAACCTGTGTCACGTACATTTAGTCATTAGCAAACATCTTCTTTGTGTCTGCAGCACTTTTTAAAGCTGAGCTTGTACCTCTGGAGTTTAGAGGAGCTTCTCTCTACTGGAGGATCCTTTTTCACCGCTTCAGGGGCCAGCTGACGGAGTTCCTTCTCACCCAAAGGAGTGTGTCCGTTCACAGTGAGGCCGGCGCTGTTGAAGGGCTTCCTGATGGAGGAGGGGTGAAACCTGCTGCTGTGGTAAGAGTGGAAGGACTCCTCTGGTTCGGAGCCTCCAGTGCTGTCCTGACCAGTCTCGCTGAGCTGGGAACTGGTCTGGCTCAGGTTTCCTGAGGAGCCAAAGCGACTACTGTCCACAGGACTACAAGTAAGACAGAGGATCGCCAGAAATAAAGTCAGAATATAAAGATCCAAGGTCAGATTCAGTTACAATGCTACTTGATGCGCTGCTACAATGTTTTTGGGCTCTAATAAACTCCAACTCTCTACTGCAGCCTGCATATTTTAAAAAGCAAAGGTCTATTTTACTAAACAAGGATCGTCTAATTCAGCTACACAGACAGCGCCTATGCTCTACCTAACAAGCCCACCCTTTCAGGGGAGCTGTGGCACCAAAAAACACTAGAAATAATTTGACAGATTCACTGTCAAACGAATGAAATATTTCTGCGCAAAATGATCCACATATTTCAAACAGTTGCCAACGGATCGAACAGGGCGAGATGAAGCCAGAATTCCATACTCAAGTAAAATGTACATCACCAGGCCATCAAATGGTTGCATTTCTAATCAGATTAATCACAGGGGAACTGGATTAATCACACAACTGCACCTGAAAATGATTCATCCCAATTTTCTAAACTCATCCACGTGATGATGGAAAATAAAGGAGAACATTTGCATTTAGCGGCAGTTGCGCTAGAATTTGAATGTTCTTGGCTTTGAGATGGAGCCTCCAGACGTGTACATTTTATTTAGAAAGTCTGTTTCAAATGACATGGAATGATGTAGATGCTAAAAGAAAGACAGCTACATGGCAGAAAACACAGATGTAGGACATCAATCTACGACATGAGGGTGGATGGACTGCAGATCTGGACAGGGAATACATTTTTGGTCAAAATCAACGCATCATAAATGGAGGAGGAATGCCATTTATTATGCTTCTACTAGCCTTTTTGCATTTAATAGCTCCGTGTCGGGCTGGTTGTCCAGCTGCACTCCAGAGGAAGGACCTGCAGAGGGGGGTCTTTCTATAACCGTTTCCTTCTCCACTGGGGTCAGGGTCGCTGAAGGAGCTACATCAGGTGTGGAGATGCAAATTTGGGGAGTTGTGATATTATCTGGGCCACCTACCGATTCAATTTTTGGGGCATCGGATGGTGTCACCTTTTGTTCAGTATGAGCTCTGCCATTTGTCGGCTTGTCGTTTGTGGGTTGGGCTATTCTTACTGGGGAGGTTTGGGCAGTTTGGACTTCTGTTTGCCATGGAAAACTTATTTTTGTCCCAAACAGTGAAGTGGTAGGTGGCTCTTGCTTTCCAGTAGCAGGTTTTTCCTCTTGAAATAAACCACCAGAAAGGGTTTTCAATCCTGAAAATAGCCCACCGCCACCTTCTGACTGAGGCATCGACAGAGGCACGGAGGACAATGTTGGAGAAAAGAGGGAACCAAGAGATTTTCCTGCATTGGTGGGTGCTGATATAAAACCAAACACAGACTTTGCTTGCGGTGGCTCTGCATGAGCCGAGGGATCGTCGGCGATAGGGGCTTTCTGGGAAGCATTTGGGTCGCTTTTCTTAGAGACGGAATGCTTGACATCAATCATCTCTCCTTCCACAGCTGAATTTTCTTTCCCAATGTCATTTTTCATGGGGTCACAGAGTGCACTTTCTGAAACAGAAGATGTTTCTGGACAAAGTTCAGACACCACAGTCGTATTGGTTGTTTGGATGTTTGGTTGTTCTGGATCATTAGGCTGCTGCTTGTCTACAGATTTATTTGTGTCCATGTCTGTAGTGGATGGTGATAATTTAGGTACTGAGCTTTCGTTCTTTTGCTGCGGCTTTGCACAAGGGCTGTGTGCAGGTTTGGACTCAACATGGGCCGGTTCAGATGGCTTTGAGGTTTTTCCGATACCGCCAAACAAAGATCCACCTATACCACCAAGTACAGATGATCCACTTTGTGCTGCTTCAGTCTGAACAGATGCTCCTCCAAAAATTCCGCTAAGTAAAGAACCACCAGACTGTGCAGGTGAAGCAGGGCCTCCAAACATGCCCGTGAGGACTGATACACCACTCTGTTGACCTGAAGCCGTGGCAGGAGGTCCTCCTCCAAACATCCCACCCAACAGTGACCCTCCAGTGTTAGAAGCAGGAGTCTGAGAGACAGAACCCTTGAATAAGCCTCCCAGTATTGATACACCCGTCTGTGGAGCTGTTGTTTCTGTGTTAGATCCACCAAAAATGCCACCTAGAAGTGAAGTACCAGCCTGACTGTTAGCAGCCTGGGGTTGTGATCCACCAAGTCCAAAGGATGAGGTATTTTCTTGCTGCTGAGCACCTTCAGTGGATACAACTGCTGGTTTGAATAGCGAGGACACGAAACCCTTAACTGCATCTGTGGATGAGTCAATAACAGGTTTCTCTGGTTCTGGTAAATGTTGTTCCTGAACCGTAGGACTGATTGAAGATGCTGATAGTTTGTCCTGCTCTACTGTAGGTTTACTTTCATTCAGCGGAGCGCTAACCACCTCTGGATATGCAGGTTGTGTACTGATGTCAGATTCTTTGGCCTGAACATCATGAGACAAATCACTTGCCCTTGTAGTCTTTTGCGACAGACCTTCTTCTGGGGCAGCAGCATCCACTTGGCATAAATTTTCCCTACCTGAGGGAATGGTACTGTCAGATTGCTGCAGTGCTTCTTCTTGTGCTTTGCTTTGGGCAGCATTGTCAGCAGTCTTTTCAGAACTACCCAAAACTGAAACAGTTTGAAAGTTGTCACTGGATTTTTCTGGAGTAACAACTGAAGTAATGTCAGCAGGTGTTTTGTTCTCATTACTACTTGACGTAGGTGCTGAAAGGGGGACTGAAGGTGGTACGGATACAAGAGTTCTTTGACTTTTATCCGGCACCTCATTAGCTGCACTGAATATTCCACCCAAAAGACCTGCTCTAGTCTGTTCTTTGTTCGCTTGAAAAGATGAGCCCCCCAACATGCTTCCAAACATAGAACTCGACGTTTGGGGCTTGGGTTGGTTTGCACTACTCGGCTGTGGTCCAGTTGTTGAAGCGGCTGAACCTCCAAAAAGACCACCCAAAATAGAACTAGCAGTTTGTGATCCTGCAGCCTGTGTAGTTGATCCACCAAATAAGCCACCGAGTAAAGATGCCCCCGACGGAGGGCCAGCGGTTTGGGGAGCACAGCCCCCACCCATAGGTGCAGAGGCTGGAGGAGCAGGCCCTGCAAATAAGCCACCTAGTAATGATCCTCCTGTTTGAGAGGTTGTTGGTTGGGCTGAAGAACCTCCAAACATTGCCCCTAAAAGAGAACTTCCAGACTGTGGAGAGGGCTGATTAGCAGAACCTCCAAATACAGAAAACAAACTCTTCATTGGTGGGTCCTTGGGTCCTGATGGTTCAGGTGTAGGCACTTCCGATGAAGGGCCCACCACACTAGGGCCAGAAAGTGATTGAGGTAAAACCTTTGTTGTAGCGTCAGACGGAGTCTGGAGGCCTAATCCAGGTAAAATGCTGGAAACATGTGATTCTTCTGAGGGAGGAACATTCAGGGGTGAACATTGTGAGCTTATTTTATTTTGGTCACCGATACATTCTGCATCTGTTGCCTGAGTTGCGCCGTTTACAGTAGAATCAGAAAATGGCTTGTTAACCACAGTGGATATTTTACAGGAAACATCAGGCACTGATACGTGGCTACCAGATGTTGATGATATTTCTGAAGAACCTTGGTGGAAAGAACTTTTTGGTGGTTCTTTACTAGTGGGAACAGTACCTAATGGTAAACTGAGACCTTGTTGTGAACATAAAGCATCATTACATACTGGTTTATTTGCAGGTTCTTTGGGTACTGTGGCCCCTTTGGGGGCTGACAAATCTGTATTTCTAGCAGCTCCTGAAGTAGGAGTAGATTCTGGACTACTAAACATAGAGAACAAAGATTTTCTTGGACTTTCATTTGAAGAGGACAAGCCACCCAATATACCCCCAAGAACAGAGGCGGATGAGTGGCCTTGTGCTTGATGTTGGACTTGTGGTTTGGATTCTGGCTGAGACGCCTGTTGCTGAGAACGCGATTGAGTTGTTCCACCTGGTGGCTGAGTTTGGGAAGGAGTGGGGTCGCCAAACATCGAGAACAGCCCCTTCACTGGACTTTCAGTTGAACCTGATGATCCTGGCAAGAGTCCACCTAAAAGGGATCCCGTTTGGCCTTGAGATTGTTGGGTGCTGGGACCGCTAAAAATAGACAAGAATCCTGTATTTGCAGGGTCCTTTGGAGGAACAGTTCCCTGTTGTGTTACTTCAGCAGGAGGCTTGGTTTGAGGAGTATGAGAAGAAAAACTCGATCCACCAAACAATGATAGTAAACTTTTACCAGCTGATTCTGGTTGAGACGGTTGGGAGTCTGTCTGTGATTGACACACTTGAGGCCTGGGCTCAGAACTAGGTGATGATTGGTTCTGATTGGGCCCGCTGAATAGTGATAATAGACTTTTCCCAATAGATTCCTCCTGTGTTGCTGAATTTGATGCAGTGTGAGGTACAGTTCCAGATTGGGCAGCTGTTGTTGACCCTGAGAGCATTTCCCCAAGTGAAAATCCAAATATTCCACTGGATGGTTTAACCCCTGATTCATTTCTAGATTGCTCTGTGGGTGGCAGAGTTTCTGATTTGCTGGTAGCAAGACCTGTAGAAGGCCTCGGAGACTGGAATACTTGGGATACACTTTTATTTGGAGGTCTGCTTTCTGTGGGCTGAGATAACCCACTTTGCTTCAGTGTTTGTGGTCTCTGGATATCTTTGGGCGTATTCACTGATGCCAACGAGCCCTCAGTAAAACTTGGCTTTATTTGTGTCTGTGGTGAAGAGGAGTCCGAACTAAACAGGCTGCTAATGGATCCAAAGATATTTGAAACTCCTGTGGCTTCTTTATTGGACGGAGCACTGCCTTGAAAGGAACTGGTGTTACCAGTTTTGCTCTGTTGGTGGAGAGAAGTCTTTGAACCTATTTGGGAATCCAACTTTGGTTCTTCAATTCTTACTGCAGATTTCAAAAAGTTCATTAAACCTGTCTGTGATTGTTCAGATGGCTTTTCTTTGGATATATCTGTTGTCTTATTAGTTGTAACTTGCCCAGTTGACCCAGTTTTAATAAGAGATTTTGGTCCTAAGGGCACATGAGGCTGTGCTGGTGGTGCTGGTGGTGGTGGCGTTGCTTGTTGTTCCACGGTACTCTGGCGTGAAAGTTTGTTTTTTTGTGAAGGTGGGTGTGACTGCCCTGAAGGCTGACTGACTCGAGCAGCCGTTGGTATTGGGGGCAA
Organism: Takifugu flavidus; assembly: GCF_003711565.1. Lineage (NCBI taxonomy): Eukaryota > Metazoa > Chordata > Actinopteri > Tetraodontiformes > Tetraodontidae > Takifugu > Takifugu flavidus. The sequence goes on along the minus strand of NC_079539.1, from coordinate 6,618,018 downwards.
AGTTCTTCTCGGCACTGGGGCCTTTTTCTGGGTTGGTTGTTTAACACTTTGGGACTCAGTCACAACCACAGCAGGTTCATCTTTTATAATTTTGGATTTTAGACTTTGGAGCCCTGTTGACAGGATGTTCTTTGATTTTTGATCAGACGATGGCCTCAGTTTATTCACTTCCCCCTCTGATGCCTTGCTTGCAAAAGCCGATATGAGGGAAGAAATCTTTTTGACTTGGCGATTAGGTATTTCCTCTCCTGGAGAAACTCGTTTCCTCCATTCTTCCTCCAGTACGTCATCGACATGCTTCACTGTAACCCCTGTAGTTGAGCGACGTCGTTGGCTAGGTTGATAACAGTCGTGAAGTAACTGATGATTTGGATATGGAGTTGGAGAAGAATTTAGGGAAACGGCAACCTTTTGTGAAAGTAATGTCTTCATTTCACGCCTGTTCCAGTTTCTGCCAATCTGATCTTTACTATGACAGGAGAGGTCAATAATGTCTTTGTACTGGTCTTCAATAACAGAAGAGGGCTGTCTTGAACCCATCTTGACTTTGTTTAATGTGTACGATGTGAAATCTATGTCTTGTCGACATTGGGAAAGAAATGAATTTTCAAACATTTCAGAAAACTGCTCCAGATTCAAATTCATGATCTGATTCCCTTTTTTGTAGGCGGCAGATAAATCTAAGGGGGCATTTAGAAGTTGGGAACCGCCGTTATGTTGACCAGGCAGCCAAAGAAGCTCGTCCTCATTGTAAAGTGGAATTTTAAAGCCACAGACACAAACCATTTCATTGTGCAGCCAAGCGCTGGGAAAACCATCTCTTTGAGTATCTCTCCAAGATTCACCTTCAGGAGTACATACATAAACATATTCACCTGCGGCGTCTGTCAGCAAGGCGTAAATGTACTCGTGATCTGTATAGACAAAGTAGCCACAGTCACCATCTTCTGCCGGCCACCACATTCCTTGCTCCAAAAGAGAAAGCCATTGTTGATACCATTCAGTGTCTTCCAGATACAGGGAATCTGTTTCACTCTGGGCACTCGGTAGGTAGCTTGAATGGATCAGCCCATTTGATGTAAACTGATTCTGGAACTCATTTTGGAACTTCTGTTGGACAGCATCATCCATCCCATACTGCCAGTTAGCAGAATAAGACAGGTTTGGAGGCATCTCCTCATAATAGCCTTCATGATATGACACCCCGTTCAAACTGTAGCTGCTCTCATTGTTGAAAGAGTTCCATTTCCCAAACTTTCCATTGCTTTGATTAGTAGTTAAGTTCAACACCCCATAATCATTAGGTGTATACTCAGAGTTTCCCAAGTCTTCATAACTGTTCCATAACCTTTTCTTGGACAAAGGATCAAAATTTCTCCGTACATCTGTTGGATATGTTCCAATTTGCTCTTGGTAGAAAGCCCCTTGTGGCTGGGTAGCAGAATTATACGGCTGATATATATTTGAGAGGCTGTGGCAAAGAGTCGACCCCTGTAATACGGAATCTTCCTCGATTTGTCTCTGCACTTGGTCCCCGCCGTGAACCTGAAAATTGACCGACTCATTCTGAAACTGCTGCCAGAAAACACTTTCTCGAATCCACTGGTTTTCATCATAAGAAGTACTGGCTCTATATGGAGACAACTGGCCTTGGTGACGATTGTCCATTTCAAACAACGAGGAACTGCTTCCATTCACCATAGGGTGTGTTGACATAATTGGAGAGGTTTGGTGTTGTACAAGTGAGGGAATATTCCCGGTACTGTAGGCTCCTGGATGAGGCGATTGAAGTGAGTTAGAATAACACAACTGAGATAAATTACCGGTGCTTACTGAGGAATATCTTGACTGACTCTGAAGTGATCTTGCAAAAGTGGCTGACGTTCTCAAGTCTAAAGTCCCAGAATCCACTGTAGCAGGTCCACCAATTGAAGTGTGTCGACTGTGTCTCTGATTAAAAGAGCCTGACACAAGTGTGGGACAGATGTTCCGGCCGAAGTCTGAAGAAACACTTTTTGACAGGCCTGAAGGAATCTGTGCCAACTTTGTTGATGGGATCTGTTGCGTGTTGTTGCATGATGTTTGTACTTGTTTCACATTTGAAGGTTCCGCAGTTCCCACTTTGTTAAGGAGTCCAGTTAAAAAGCCTCGCGGTGCAGGTGTTGAGAGTGTCCTGTCTTTGGTTTCATGCTCTAGGGAGGTCTGTTGTGAATCACCGGCTCTCTGCTGTAGCGACTGATCGGACGGTGCTCTGATCTGGCACGTGGTGTCAGGATTTTCAGATGATTTGGTGAACTTGTTTAACAAACCTGAGAGCACTCCAGATTTCTCCACCTGTACCTCAGCGCTCTGGTTGCTCAGGTCTTTGCTTTGTTGCTGCTGCAACTCTTGGCTGCTTCTAGGTTGCTGTTGCTGAGCCACATTTTCTGAGGAGGATTTGAACAGTCCAGAAAGAAGACCGCTCGTTTTCTGTGTTGAGCCACTTTGTGGCTGGTTTTCACTGGAAAGGAGGATATTCCTCACTCCAGTTTCTTCATGACTTGAGTTACTTGTTGTAATGTGGCTCTGTTGAGATGTTGATTGCTGTTGGGATTTTATGTTGTCTGATGAGGCAAATTTAAAAAGCCCAGATAAAATACCACTTTGCTGGGAAGTTGGTTGCTGGATTGGAGCCATTTTTTCTTGAGGAAAACCAGGTTTACTCATCTCCGGGTTCCTATCTTGCTGACTCAAGTGTCTGTTTATCTGTTGTGACCCAGAGTTTGGACCTTGAGTGTTTTTATAGAGGTTATTCTCTTCTCTTTGTTGGATTGGATGGCTGCTTGAAATGTTTTCAGAGGAGGCAAATTTGAGCAAACCAGACACAAGCCCAGTTTGTTGACGTTGTTTCCGATCTTCATGCGATGTTTCCTGAGAGATGTTCTTCTGCCTTTGAACTTCAGAACATTGTGGAAGTATAGAACATGGTTCAGTAGGATTCTGTGGTGGATTACTGTTCCTCTGTGTGCAAGTGCTGGTGGGTTCAGCTGATATGTCACTTGTCGAACCAAACTTAAGAAGACCAGAGAGTAGTCCTCCTTGTTTGGGTTGAGAGATGTCCTCAGCTGAGTGACCCTTAAACAAACCTGTCAGAAAACTTTGTGATTCAGCGGCTGCTGGTTTCTGATTGTGTTGAACATGTGAGCCAGATTGCACAGTGCTGTTCTGAGGGTTCTGGTTTACAGTCGGGGGTGCAGATGTTGGGTTAAATATGCTAGAAAACCAACTCCTCTCACTGTTCTCCTGGGGCACAGCTGAGGTCTCCATCGAGGTGGTAAATGCAGTTGAATTGTGCCGTGAGGCTACACGAGTCTGTGTTGGCACGGACGCACCAACGTGCTCACTGGATGGAAACTTTTGAAAACCAGACGGGCCTCCCTGCGCTTTGGGATTTTGCTGAGCGGGCATATTGTCAGGGGACCGGAACGGTGGATTCCCTACTGTGGGATCCTCTGTTGATCTAAACACAGGGTAAACTGCAACAGGCACCTGAGGCTGAACAGGGGTAATAGGGGTAATCGGGGTGATGAGTGAGCTCAGTGACTTTTTCAAAGGACTAAAAAGTCCAATATTGGCCGACTGTCCTTTATCTGTTGACCTTGCCGGTCCTGCTGACGGGCCATTTTCCAGATTGTAGTTGGTTGAATTTTGTGTGCTGTTGGTAATTTCGTCTGGTTTTTGGCCCCAAAGTTTCTGATCTGACTTCCGGACCCCTCCAGCTGTTGTCACCTCTCCACCCTTATGGGGGTGAATCTCGTCTGACTGTGTCCAGTCTGGTGTCAAGTTGACGTTATCTCCAGATGAAAAAAGATTGAGAGGATTCAGTTTCCCTAGTACTGAGTTCTGTGGTGTACTTTGACTTTTGCTTTCACACTTTTCACTCTTTTTAGGGTTTGTCTGAGGCTGACTCTGTAAGGGAATCTCTGCTTTCTGACTGTGACCTTGCGTCTTGCCGTGTTGTGAGGTCTGAGAAGGCAAAGTACCGAGTGATTTTTCAGGAGAGCTTTCTACAGGGGACACAACAGCTACAGGAGCTGAGCTACTAGATTTTGGAATAAAAGACAGGAGCTTTGTTAGGCCAGATTGTGGGGGTGGTGCACACGGTGCTGGTGGAGATGGGACAGGCTTTTTGATACCTCCTCCCACTCCTTTGGTAATAGAACTAAATAATGAGCTCATGGCATTTTTGACACCTGAAATACTCGGATCAGAGGAGGTATGGGACTCGCCACGGGGCTCTTCTCTTGGGTCGTTTGATGAATAATTTTGTTCCTCCCCAAAGGATTCGGTTCTATTGCTACCCTGAGATGACAGCCGGGATTTACTTGATTTAGGAAGTGAACCATACCTGCTAATTTCCTCCTCTTTTTCAGCAAGGTATTCAGAAACTGATTCTACAAGACACTGAAGCTCATCCATCGTGTCAACATATTCGTCACTGGGTTCCTCTACAGGCGAAAGCATTGCGTCTGTCGCCCATCCTCCAATTTTAGCTTTTCCACACTTTTTCTCTCGAAGACCAAGGCCGTTCTCCAAGTGGCCGTCAAAATAAGAGAACCTGTCTTGATAATGTTGTGGAAACTCTGGAGGAAAGTCTTCCTCGGTAAACGGAATGCCATCGATCTCTTCTTCTGATTCAATGGAGTACTGCAGGTCCTCAGAGCTCTGGAACTCAAACTCAAACTGTGCCTTCCTTCTGGCATCCTGCTCTTTTTTGTATGCCACATAATTTTCCAGGGTGTTATCCACCTCGTTTTTGGCCCACATCCTCGTTTTGTAGAGGAGCCCGTGTTTGTACGGCCTGAGGCACGATGTCGTGCGCTCCTCCTCTTCCTGCAGCTCTGCTACTTGACGCAGGAAGACTTCCCCCCTCTTCTCACGAGGCAGTGCAAGGTCAGAGGGGCAAACCTCTTTCATTTTGTCTGCCTCTGTGTGATGCAAGCCTCCCGGGTCTCGAATCCTTTTCTTTCGCCGTCGATCAATAGTGTCATAGCCCTCGGGGTAGGTGGCAGGCAGGAAGCCGCTCTGCTGAGTATCCTGACGGACAGGTGTTTGCTGAGGTGGGCTCCTTCCGATTCTTAGGATGTCACTTTCCTCATCCTCATCCAGGAAGTCCCTCAACTGAGGTTTGGTCCGACCTGTGTATCTATTTTCCCAATCTTCAAAGCCCATGCCTGAATCCACAGGAATAATTCTGACCCGACCTTTCTGATTTAATGTTCTAGTTTTGGGTTAACAAAGACAATAAATAAGGATGCGGATGGAAAAAGAAGCAAAGAAGAGAAAACAAAGATATTAAAGAAAAATAAATGGAAGGAGATAGATATTCAGCACATTTTGATAAACCTGTCATGGGTAATCTCAGGAGAGTCTTAAAAAAATATTAAATTAGGGACAAACAACATTTTAAAACATGAATAGACGCTGCTTGCTATGTTATTTTAGATCCATGTGAATCCTCACAGCAGCATCCATGCTTATTGGCTCTGCAGCAGCTTCAGGACTAATACCTGCGTAAGGTTCCTCTGAGATATCAGAGCCTCCAACACAACACAAACCCTTCAAGACAACAGTAGCAAACAAGCGTCCTGTGGCTGTCGCGGCATTTTTCTCTGCTGCAGAATTATCCAGATCAGTGTCACTATCAGCCAGCACAGAAGATTCTCAGCATCCTCAGGTTTGTTTTATTCAACCACGCCCAGAATTGCACCCTTATAGCCCCAAATCTGCCTCCAAACAGCTGAACATGTTGAGACAGCAACAGTCCAGCGAATATCACCAGGCAGGGATGTGCGTGTGTTGTACGACTGACGAGGGCCAATTAAACATGACAGGATATTCTGGTTGATTTCAGATCACCTGGGTCCTCTGTGCTCTCTGCAGTCCAGGTCGAAGCTGTGAAGAGAGTCTGTGCAGGAGTCGAGATGCTGCTGCCGCTGCCGGGGCCCCACGGGATACTGGTGCATGGAGGAGTTGGGCTGGGCCGTGGTGTGGTAGCGTGGAGGCAGGCTGTTGCTGGTCTCACTGCGGTAGTCGCTGTCCCGGTCGTCTACGGCGCTGTCCTGGTCTTCCAGAGCTACAGGACAAGGACAAGTTTAAGACATTAACCCAACAAGAACCATTTCACAAAATGCTTCAACATGCTACAAAAGGTCGGTCAGAGCTGCCGATGGTTGAGCTACAATTCTAGCAGAGAGAAAGGGCAAAGGTCACGCTCCTTTGTGAGATAAAAACGCTGAAAATCGCATCTTGCAGATACAGGAAAGGATGTTTTAGATGGCGGCGGCGGCGAGGTTTATCGTTACCGACGCGATAACCTGAGAGCGTGAAGGTGACACGTGAATTCAGCTGAGCTGCTCCTGCTCCACAACAAAGATTTCAGCCCTTCAAACACAGAAACTTTAGGATAAACCTCCAACTCAAGTCAAGCACGTTCGCAGCTTCCTGTGTTGAAGAGGAACTGGGAGTGTCCCAGTAACGCCAGCGTCACTCTGAAACCTGGCCTCCAGGGACCAGGACCAGCATCACAACGTGAGTTTCTTCATCTATGATAATAACCAAGCTGTGTAAAAGCTGTGTGAAGGTGAGGAAACGGTTTTTGCTGACGGGGTGGATCAGTTATGGATCAGAGGCTGACTGGTCGATGAGGGTCGCGGCTCAGCACCGGAAAGGAACAGCAGGGCCAGAACGGGAAAGGTCTAGGGTCATGACAGTTAGACCGTCTTGATGACATCACACTGGGACCGTGAGACATGCAGAGGGGCTGAGGGAGGTTTGGGGGAGGGGGGGTCGTGTGTTCTACATACTCTGAGGGTCAGCCCATCCGAAATAGTTGCCTGGTGAAAGTGCAGACATGAAAGTGAGACACAGAGCAGAAGGAGAACAAAACGTGTGGAATGGGGAGAAGAACAGCAACGTCTCATCAGCCAAGAGCTGTGAATGGTGAGCAAAGGGCTCCATCTAGAGGTGCGGAGGGTTCTGCGCAGGTACTCACAGCACTGGGAGGCAGCAAACGGGAGCGGGTGACTCTCGTCCGGCTGAGGGTACTGGAGGAGAGAGGAGATCTGTAAGCAGGGGTGGAGCAGAGCACCCACTGAGCGACTCTTCGTCTTTACCTCCTCATCAATGCTCATGGTGTTGATCCATTCCAGTTTGCTGGTCCAGTACTGAGCTTCATCGTCTGGGATGTCTGCAAACATCACAGTTGTCACATGACTGGAATCATCTACAGCCACAAAAGCTCATAAATACACCTCACGTTCTAAAACCCACAAAGGTACTTGCATCTTATTTGAAAATGAATGAATTCAACATGTTCATGCAGGAGGATCTGCCACCGTCCTCAATCCCATAAGATATTCATGCCTGTTTAATTTCTCATGAATAAGGAGACGAAAACAGCTCACAGAGATGTTCTCAAACAGACGTGTAGAACCTTTACGTTCCCCCAGGTGAACATTTGAAAGCAAAGTCAGGTCATGCCGCTGGCGTGGCCTGAAGCATCAGGAGGCTGACGAGGGAACGTGCACACAAAGGCTGCATCTTCAGAGAGCCGCTGGGCCGCCGCTGGGCCGCCGCTGGGTCACCGCGGCCTCGAGCCCTCTTTAAAAACAGTGAGAAGCTCGGCAGCACACAGGCAGCTCTGCCTTTGATGACCGCTGATCAAAGAGATCTGACAGAACCGAAGGAGGAGCCATGAAAGCAGCATCCGCTCTGGTTTATTCCCACACCAGCCAAGGAGGCGGCGCCAAAGGTCAGAGACAGACGCTGAAGCCCTCCGAGGTGTGAGGATGGACTAGGACACGGTCCCAGTCCACACAACTGAAAGCTGATCTGGGCCACAAACAGATCCGGAGCAATATTCCGATCTGTGCGTGCTGCTGCTGGAATCGCCAGATGTCAGATGTTCCTCAGCGGAGCTCCGACCGCTGACATTTCAGCAGGGAACACGCGTGGCCTTTGAGTCTGATTTGGCCCAAAGGGAACAGAATCGATGCTGCGCTCGCTGTCACAGCAGGTCGCTTTCTAACCTCGGACTCACTGAAAACAGGCTGGAAGCTCTCACCGAACGGCAGCTCGAAGCGAGTGTCCAGCAGCAGCCGGTGAGGAGTCGGGTTCTTGGTGCCGTAGATCTCATCTGCCTTCATCAGGACCTCCGCGTCCAGGAAGATCCAGTCGCCAGAACCCTCCTGGAAGAACAGACAGAGAAGAAGAGGTCAGATTTGCCTCCATAGATACTGAAAAGCAGCGAAGATTCCCGATTCTGTCTGATTTATTAAACATCCTCAACAAGCCAGCAGCACCAGAATCCAGACCTCCTCTGACTGTCGGACGCTCTTCAGAGGGATCCAGGCTGTCCCCACCATCGTGTCCCAGATGAGGCCTTTGTTCCACACCTCCACGATCAGTCCCAGATCCAAACGGTTGATCTCACTGGGGGAAAAGGTTCAAAATGAGCTCCTCCAAACACAAAAACAGCTCAGCCAACGTTGGTAAGTTCTCACGTCCGCTTCAGTCAGCTGGACGTGATGGTCGGAGGAGAAGAAAGGGAAACATGAAAGGGGCATTAGCATCTTCTAGAGCGGCGCTTCTGCAGCAAACAAAGGGGCTAAAAGATCAAAGCAGAGCAGCTCATCAAGGGTGGAGCAGGTGGAGTCCAGGTGCATCCGTCCGTCCATCATCCGTCCGTCCATCCACCCATCCATCATCCCTCCATCATCCCTCCACCCACCCACCAATCCCTCCATCCACACCCAACCAAAACCCATCCATGCCATCACCATCCCTTCACCACCCACCCATCCCTCCATCCATCCCTCCATCCACCCCTCCATCCACCCATCCCTCCATCCACCCCTCCATCCACCCATCATCATCCATCCACCCATCCTCCATCCACCCCTCCATCCACCATCCCTCCCTCCATCCACCCCTCCACCCATCCCTCCCTCCATCACCCCTCCACCCACCCATCCTCCATCCATCCATCCATACCCATCCCTCCATCCACCCATCCCTCCATCCACCCATCCCTCCATCCATCCACCCCTCATCCATCCTTTCGTCCCTTTTAAACCACAGTCAAGATCTTCTTATCACATTTTAGGCCACTTCATCCACACCTGCTGCTTCGGGCACCTTCTTCCATCTGTTCAGCTGAGCTGAAGGTCGTGGGGACACAGGAGTCTCCTGTCTGAAGACGTTTGTCTCATATCTGATCTTTGCGTGTGTTTGCTGCTCGCCTCTGACCCCCGAGCAGCTGCAGCGTGGTGACGCACGCCGCTGCCCACGGTTCCCTCTTTAAATGGCGTTTCGGGTGGACCCCTCCTCTGCTGCCTGGACCTCATTCCTCGCTATCATCTGTTTCAGGATTATGGGGTCTTCGTGGTCAACCTGTCCTGGTCAACAATTGTGGGTCAAAGGTCACAGGTGGGCAGCGGGGCGTCTCTTCCTGTCTGCTCCTGCTGAGTCAGCGTTTTTTGCTGCGGTTTCTGGTGACGTCACAAAACACCCCGGCAACCGAGGTAAGTGGACGGACTGAAAGGGGCGGGGCTTAATGGTGGGCCCCACCGTCCATGTCGGGATGAGTTCTATCAAGTTGGACTTCCAGGCTAAAAGAGTTCATTTCAAAGAATTCATCATTTTAAAAGTGGGTTTCATCAGTTTTCTAGAATAATGAATCCCTGGAGACGGGGAACAGCCAATAATCCTCCTAATAAGAATCTTTCCAAAATACCCACAATCCTCAGGGGAACTTTTCACTGTTTCTGTTGGTAACAGCAGAATCTGAGCGGACAGGTCGTTCGTGAGGGCTGGAAAAACAAACAGCGGCCAGAAGAGCCAGTTCACAAAAGACAAACAATGACACAGCGAGGCGCTGCCGCTCCCATCGCCATGGATACCTTTCAGAGGGAAAGTAAATGAGGAAATTAAAACAATGAATTACGAGGAGGAAACAAGCAACAGCTGCTTATCAGGACACGGTCCACGAAGAGGATGAGGACATTCGAAACAGATCACACGCAAGGATCACGTCAACATTCATGAAAACACCAGTTAAAGAGATAAAATTCATTTATGAGCGAATGAATGTAGGTTGGGGATGATTCCTTATCTAAAACCTTTGGGAGCAATCTGTTAATAACCTTTAATTATTAGTGTCTGTGATTAATTAAAGGGGAATTAGCAGGGTCCCTGTGTGTGTGTGTGTGTGTGTGTGTGTGTGGTGTGTGTGTGTGTGTGTGTGTGTGTGGAATGACTCACAACATGAAGTCCTGCTCCCAGCACGGCTGGTCGCCGCGGACCGTGATGGTCGTACTTTTGACATTCTGCACCTTCAGCGTCACGTAGGTGTTAAATTTGTCTGAGAACAGAAACAGAAGCTCTAATTAGTTAGAAAATTATTTTCCTTAAACCACATGATTGATGGAGACAACTTTAGGAGCCTCTTGAGAGTGTGTGTGTGTGTGTGTGTGTGTGTGTGTGTGTGTGTGTGTGTGTGTGTGTGTGTGTGTGTGTGTGTGCGCGCGCGTGTTGCGAGTGAAAGGAAGAGAGCAGCTACGTTAGCAGTTAGCAAGCGAAGACAACCAACGACATGGATGTTTGCTGCACGGATCTGAGGCACCGACTTTTAATTTAACTCTTAGGTTGGATAAATGTAGCAAGGATTCATTTTTTAACACACACACACACACACACACACACACACACACACACACACACACACACACACACACACCACACACACACACACACACACGACATCCTGTCAGCCAGGAAGCAGCCCATGATTGGCTGAAAGCGTTTCCAGCTCAGCGAACTGTTGCAGGTGATCTGCTGCCAACTGTCCCTTTAAAACCAGATTAGACTTTGAAACTGACCAGGCCGCCTCTACTTTGGATCAGCAGATAAACCCCCCTCCCCCACCCCCACCCCCACCCCCACCAGGCCACACTGAGCAGGCAAAATGACCCCATTAATGTGAGAGCCGACGCTCAAACGGCGCCCTCTATGGACCCTCTACAACAGAGCAAGGTCAAGGTTCCTGCCAGGCCCGAAACCACCATCAAAACCTCGTCAGCCGCGCCACAGCGGCGGTCAGCACGGGGGCGGAGCCAGGAGGGGCGTGGGGGAGGATTAGACCCCTCGTGACACAGCCGGCGCCATCATGGAGGAGGAGGCGGGCCAGCACGTGCCTGCCCTCCCGCTCTGCCACACATCCCGAATGTGCTTGTTCCTGATCCCACACTGGCGCTACAGCCGGTGGCTTGATGGGAGAATCCCAGGAAAGCTGCTCTGGATGGTTGACGGGCCTGAAACCTGGTTTGATGCGTCTGTAAACCATCCGTAAAAGACCGATAAATATAAAAGTGTTAGGTGTTTAACGAGCAGCAGCCTCAACGGGTCAGAAATGTCCCCAAACACCTCCAGCCTGTCCAGGAAGCACTGGTCTGGTGCTGCTGGGTTACTGCGCACGCACGCACCACGCACGCACGCACGCACGCACACACGCACATGTGTGGGAAATAATCAGCTGCTCTGATCACCTGACCCCGCTGGACAGATTCTCCTGGTAACCGTGGCGACATCCTGAAACGTTTGCTGAGCAGCTGATAAGGAAAGACAGGTGGATCAGAGAGGAGCTGAGATCAAAGAGCCAAGATCAAAAAGCTGAGATCAAAACGCTGAGATCAAAGAGCCAAGATCAAAAAGCTGAGATCAAAGAGCTGAGATCAAAGAGCCAAGATCAAAAAGCTGAGATCAAAACGCTGAGATCAAGAGCCGAGATCAAAAAGCTGAGATCAAAGAGCCAAGATCAAAGAGCTGAGATCAAAGAGCTGAGATCAAAAAGCTGAGATCAAAAAGCTGAAGACTCATAGGTCCTCTTCCTTCCTCTTCCTCCTTCCTCCCTCCTCTTCCTTCCTGTTCCTCCTTCCTCCCTCCTCCTCTTTCTCCTCTTCCTCTCTCCTCTCCTCCTCTTCTTCCTCTTCCTCCTTCTCTCCTCCTTCTCTTCCTCCCTCCACTTCCTCCCTCCCTCCTCTTCCTTCCTCTTCCTCCTTCCTCACATCAACTCGATTGTCTTCATCCATTATTGATCGATGATGAGTTTCCAATAAATAAGTCAAAGAAGATGCAGGCAGATGGAAGAATGACATTTCAAATTCAAACTGCTCGTCAATCTTGCATGAGACAGAAGAGCGAGCCCAGAAAACACACGCACACACACACACACACACCCACACACACACACACACACGCACACACACACACACGCACACACACGCATCCTTATACTTCTATCTTTGTGAGGACTTTTATGGACAATATATTACCCAGCCCTTAACTGGAAGCCCAACCCTCCCAACTCACCCCACATCCCTGATCCAGTCCTCACCAGAACCTTAAAAAGTGTTATCCCCCAAACTGTCCTTTGGAGCTGTGAGGACTGGCCAAAATGTCCTCACTTTGCTAGCAAAATGGTGTGTGCTTTGGTGTGTGACAAAGCGTGTGTGAGAAAAAACAATTCACGCTTTAGATGAGATGAATAAACATTCCCAGAATTCCCTGGAAACACGCTGGACTCTCACTGCCGAAGCTTCATCCCAGAGCAAAGAGAAGGTTTGTTCAGAGGGAGGTGATGGATCAGCTGAATCCGCCCTGATGTTTGCTGTGGGACGCTCAGAGCGAGCGCACGACACACGTGCACACTCTGCCCCTACAGAGCCGGAGAGGTCGTCACCACTGACGGTGACCTCACAAAGCAGCAGGACGGCTAATTAACTTTAGCAGCTAACGAGAACAAGTTGGTCCAGGACAGAGCGGGAAAATAACCACGGTGATGCCCCGCCCACTGGGAATGTCAGGGGCTTATGGGAAGGTGTGAGGCGGAACACCAGGAGGATCTGTTGAGGACTTAACAGGCAGCGAGCTAATCTCACCTCCCATACAAGGACTGGATTACGTCATACCTGGCTGACAGGTGTGTGTGTGTGTGTGTGTGTGTGTGTGGTGTGTGTGTGTGTGTGTGTGCGTGCGTGCGTGCGTGCGTGTGCGTGCGCGTGTGCGTGTGCGCGTGTGTGTGTGCACTCACCTGGAGATCCCTGGAGTTTGGCCTTTTTCACTGCAACACAAACAGACAGAGTTGAGGCAGGATTCATCTCTCGATTCCGCAGAGACACAAAAATCCCAATTTCTGGATTTGAGGTAAAAGTAATGTGACGAGGGACGATCAGACGTGATCCGGGTCACAGCAGCTGGAGGACGGGACCGGGACAGACGGGACCGGGACAGATGGGACCGGGACAGACGGACAGGGACAGACGGGACCAGGACAGACGGGACCAGGACAGACTGGACAGGGACAGATGGGACCGGGACAGATGGGACAGGGACAGATGGGACCGGGACAGACGGGACCGGAACAGACGGGACAGGGACAGATGGGACCGGGACAGACGGGACCGGAACAGATGGGACGGGGACAGATGGGACAGGGACAGACGGGACTGGGACAGATGGGACGGGGACAGACGGGACGGGGACAGATGGGACTGGGACAGACGGGACGGGGACAGACGGGACAGGGACAGATGGGACCGGGACAGATGGGACCGGGACAGACGGGACAGACGGGACCGGGACAGACGGGACCGGACAGACGGGACAGGGACAGATGGGACCGGGACAGACGGGACCGGAACAGATGGGACGGGGACAGATGGGACAGGGACAGACGGGACTGGGACAGATGGGACGGGGACAGATGGGACCGGGACAGACAGGACAGACGGGACCGGGACAGACGGGACCGGAACAGACGGACGGGGACAGACGGGACGGGGACAGATGTGTCCGGGACAGACGGGACTGGGACAGATGGGACCGGAACAGACGGGACGGGGACAGACGGGACTGGGACAGATGGGACCGGAACAGACGGGACGGGGACAGATGGGACAGGGACAGACGGGACGGGGACAGACGGGACGGGGACAGATGTGTCCGGGACAGACGGGACGGGGACAGATGGGACAGGGACAGATGGGACAGACCAGCGGTCTCTGCTGCGAGCCGCCATCTTGGGCGCCACAGTCGTGGGCCGGAGGCTCCGCAGGGATTACTGCTGCTTCAGTAAATCTCTGAGCCGGCAGATGGACGGATGAGGGACATTTGATATTTTCATCTGCTGGCAGCTCGTCACAATCTTTCCATGTGAAAAATGACCCACGGCCGCGACCTTTGACCCCAATCACAATGAGGGAGGGAGCCGACTCCTGGCCGTCGTGAACCACTTCCTGTCTCAGGATGATCCGCCTGAAGGGGAACAGGAAGCCTGGGGACGAGTCTTTGACACCGAGGCCTCCCTGATGATGACGCCCTTTCAAAATAAAGGTCACGCACAGCTTTAGCGTCCAGGTTTCTGGACGCGTTGCACTTTAGTTTAGTTCCTGTTCCTGATCAAAGGTGGGCTCACGGAGGAGGAACAGGAAGTGACATCACGGCAGCGTGGTGGATCTGATCAGGTGGAGAGTGAGCAACAGATGGCCGGAGGATTACTCCCTCAATCTCTACCATCATTTCGCTCTGTAGCCGCAGCTCAGCTCAGCCTGCGCTTGATCACATCACTCTGCTGAGCTCCCTCACACACACACGCACACACACACGCGCGCGCACGCACACACACGCACGCACACACACGCGCGCACGCACGCACACAGACACGCACACACACGCACACACACACACACACCACACACGCACACACACACACACGCACGCACGCACACACCCACACACACACGCACGCACACACACACACACACCCACACACACACGCGCGCACGCACACACACGCACGCACACACACGCGCGCACGCACGCACACAGACACGCACACACACGCACACACACACACACACACCACACGCACACACACACACACGCACGCACGCACACACCCACACACACACGCACGCACACACACACCACACACGCACACACACGCGCGCACGCACGCACACACACACACCACACACGCACACACACACACACACGCACGCACACACCCACACACACGCACACCCACGCGCGCACGTACACACACACACACACGCACGCACACACGCACACACACACACACCACACACACGCACGCACGCACACACACGCACACCACACACACACACACACACACACACACACGCACACACACACACACACACACACGCACACACGCACGCACACACGCACGCACGCACGCGCGCACACACACACGCACGCACGCACACACACACACACGCACGCACACACACACACACATTAGAGTGTGACTTCAGAGATCTGCAGCATGTTTTTTAGCTGAATAAACCTTCGGAGGTCAGAAACGTGCGGAGCCGCTAAAGAAGACGATGATTTTAGCGACTCGACGGGACGATAAACACGCTAAACGCTGGATTCTTGCTGAGACGTGAAGCAGAACTGGGCCACAAACCGATCATTGATTGATTATTGATTACTTGTGATGGGGCCTACCCCTTTCTAACATGCTAGCTGGTGGAGTCGCTCGCTGTGGCTAACTCTTCTCATCAACATGCCCCCAGAAGGTGATTCAAATGCTAATAACCACACTTCTAACCTCCTGTGTTGAAGCACAAACATGACGGTTGCTAACAGCTAGCACTGCCCTCAGCGAGGGAGAGCGTCTGGTCACATGTCTGAGAGGAGCCCCCCCCCAGGGTCCATGTGAGTTCACTCAGCCCTGCTCTACCTGATCAACAACCACCCACATGATCCGACACTGGTCTGCTGTGGACGGACTCCATCGCCATGGAGACGCAGCTTGATGAATATGCAGCCCAGTTAATGGGGGGGCTTTATCTGACAGCATCAATCAGAAAACAATAAAAGCGGACCAGAGACGCGGCTCCACAGGATCAGAGCGCTGATGAAGATGATCCGATTCCTAAAAGTTTGGGTGAAAAATGAGCTTTTGATCATTTCTGGGGGCCTCAAATCCGAATCTGCCGACTCTCCTGGAGCACGAAAGTGCAGCGCGTTCCTGCTGTCGGTGCTGCTGCGGGGGCCAGGGAGGGCCAGTGGGGGCCAGCAGGGCCCAGCAGGGGCCAGTGGGGGCCAGCGGGGGCCAGCGGGGGCCCAGAGGGGGCCAGTGGGCCCCCTGGATCCCTCAGAATCACCTCTTCTCCAATTGGAAACTTTGCTCTTTTTTCTGCTGCTACAACAATGTTCACGCAACAAGATGAATCACTCAAAAAGAACTAAATAATAATAATAATAATCATAATAATCATAATCATAAACTGTCCTGAGCAGCTGGGTGGTGAAGCTGCGGCTCAAGAAGCTGTTTGCTTAAAACAGCTGTTGGAATTGAGAAGATCCCAGATTGAAAGAATCGCCGGAAGCTGAAGCGTTTGTGTGTCTGGAGTTCGGAACTCACCTCGGTTCTGCGGTTACAGATTTGTGCGGTTATTGGACAGAAATGCGGTCAAACCTGAAGCGGCAGATCAAAGTTACCTCTGACGCACAGCAGCGACATGGCAGCGTCCCGACACCGTCCTGGTTCCGCAAACGGGCTTTCAGACCACAGCGAGCGGCTCCGGGCTCATTCTCAGCTCCGCCTCGTCCCTCTCGGCTCCGATTCGGTGAGTTCAGGCGGGTTTGTGACGCTGGACTCGGGCAGAGAGCTGCGGCCCCCCCGCCATGATTGAAACTCTCATCACCGCTCCGGACTGAAGAGAAGCCTGAGGGCACCGGGGGGCGGGGCTGGGCACCTGTTACTGACGTCTGCGTCCACCAATGAGCGGGCAGGACGGGGCCGGGGGCGGGGCCACGCCCCTGAGCAGGTGTATGACGCCACGGATCGGATCGGATCGGATCGGATCGGATCGGATCCCACGGATCGGATCCACGCAACTTTCTGGAGTTGTGAAAGTTATTTTTGTTTTTGTGGGATTACTATTAACACCCCCCCCTCTTTATGAATACATTTATAAATGAACTGTTCTTTTCTAGGATTGTTCAAAACTGGCCGTATAAAAGTTAAAATTAATAGCGCTGCATTATGTTGAATAACTTTAATAACATGTTTCTTTCAGAAATTGATCATTTCAGGAGATTTTATTTGTAGCTCCAGTTCCATTGATGACCAATTAGTTATCAAAAGAAGTTTGAAAGTTTAGGTTTCAATGTCTATACACTAGATTATTCTAAATTTATGATATAATCGTGGTTATGATTTGTTCCGTGTACTTGGTTTGAATGAATCGGAGAAAGATTTAGTTGACCTGAGGCGGAGATTAAATCAGACCGAGATTTCCTAAACTAGAGCCCCATCTTGTGGTTACACGAAGTCATTACAGCATCAAATATTCATTTTTAGTTTTAGTTTAATTTTGCTTTATTATTTTGCTTTACAAATGTGTTCTCGCCATATCTGTGTATTGATTGCTGTAAATATCTATATCCAAAAAAAGCAGTAAAATCAAGCAATGTTACGTGATATTTGGGCTACCGGAACTACGGTTGTTGGTTCTCGTGGCCACCGGACTTTTGCAGCGTTGCACCACTGACGTAACGTTCATTTCCTGATCGGTAAGGGTCACACATGAGCGCAGAGTAGAGTTCGAGTCCAGGTTTCGGAACCCAAACATTCCAAAATAACAAGCGAACTCGGCGCCAAGGATGTTACGGACACTGTGTCGGGCCGGCGGGGTTCTGCTGCAGGTAAGTTGGGCGCCAAACATCGGTCCGTCCAGCGGGTTAGCTCGTTGCTACATTAAATAAAAGTTAGCAGCGCCGCAATTCTTGCATAAACCGCGTAAAAGGGGTTCTAAATCATGCTCCTATTGTGGGATAAAACTGGAAAAAAACTCTATTTTCTTCCATTCAGGGCAAATGATTGAGTGATTATAGCATTATCGATCTAACTAATCAATAGATCCTATATTGAATTTAGAAATTACAATAAAAACCGTTTACTTGCAATAGTATGTAGAGTGTTGGAAATAATAAATAGTAAATAATCAGAGTCTATGAATTAGGCTATTTAAACGTTGTCTAAGACATTTGT
Source organism: Takifugu flavidus (assembly GCF_003711565.1). Lineage (NCBI taxonomy): Eukaryota > Metazoa > Chordata > Actinopteri > Tetraodontiformes > Tetraodontidae > Takifugu > Takifugu flavidus. The sequence goes on along the minus strand of NC_079539.1, from coordinate 6,599,894 downwards.
TGTCAGATTAATTCACAATTAAAGCCGTTTCTGACAGGCTGAGGGGGTGTTAGAGGCTGAAATGTGTGTTCCTGTGTTGCATCAGGAAACCAGCTGATGTGTTGGGAGAGATGATTTTGGGGTTCCACACGCCTAATTTCCTTTTCAATGCTGTCATTTATGTTGGAAAACGAGCTCGTTGTGGTGAAGATTCAGACTTTACTGTGTCGCGAGTTCCTAAAAGTTGTCTGTGTTGAACTTTCTTGCATTAACCTGCAGCAGAGCCAGCGAACCGGGCCGAGGTTGTGGGCCACAGCAGCCCAGCAGCGGTGGGCGTCGAGCCTGCCCATGAACACCGTGGTCCTGTTTGTGCCCCAGCAGGAGGCCTGGGTGGTGGAGAGGATGGGTCGCTTCCACCGGATCCTGGAGCCGGTACCTGTCAGGTTATTGTCCAGAAGGGGGCGCTGCTGCGGGGTATTAACTCGAGTTTTCGTTTAGGGCTTGAACTTCCTCATTCCCATCCTGGATCGGATTCGCTACGTGCAGAGTCTGAAGGAGATTGTGATTGACGTCCCGGAGCAGTCGGCAGTTTCTCTGGGTGCGTAACGACCAATTACACGGAGCGATGAGGTCATAGTGAAACGGGATAAACTCCCGATGGGCAGAACTCATTTAAGAGGAATAAAGGGGGGCGCTTATGGCTGTGGGCTTCATCGGTTCCTTTGTTTTCACAACAGATAATGTGACGCTACAGATTGATGGAGTTCTGTACCTGAGGATCCTGGACCCCTTTAAGGTACGTCCAGAACAAGCTGGGCAGAGTTTCAGCGAATCGACACCTTCTGATCAAAAACGCCCTTTTCACCAGGCGAGTTACGGCGTGGAGGATCCAGAATACGCCGTCACCCAGCTGGCTCAGACCACCATGCGCTCGGAGCTCGGCAAGCTGACGCTGGACAAAGTCTTCAGGGTAACGGCCGCGTCTCCTCCTGCTGCCCTGGAGGCCGAGCGCAGAAACGCTCCTGACCGCTCTGCTTTCACAGGAACGAGAGTCCCTCAACTCCAACATCGTCCACTCCATCAACCAGGCGTCAGACGAGTGGGGCATCCGCTGCCTCCGGTACGAGATCAAGGACATAAACGTCCCCCCCCGGGTCAAAGAGTCCATGCAGATGCAGGTGAGCCCAGCAGAATTCAGGCGGGCTTGACTGTCCGGAAAACAGTCGGAAACGGGTTCTGTTGCTCGGCCCTGCAGGTGGAGGCTGAACGCAAGAAGAGAGCCACGGTGCTGGAGTCCGAGGGGACGAGGGAGGCGGCCATCAACATCGCCGAGGGGCGGAAACAAGCTCAGATTCTGGCCTCGGAGGGCGAAAAGGCAGAGCGGATCAATAAAGCCCTCGGTGGGTTCCTTGACTGGCGTTGGGCGGCGCACAGTTGCTTTGATCTAAGGGTTAACGTGGCGTTTGCACACCTGCGCTCCCACAGGTGAGGCCCAGGCGGTCGTGGCCAAAGCGGACGCCAAGTCGAAGGCCATCCGGGTCCTGTCGGAGGCTCTGTCCCAGCAGGTGAGCCGCTGCTGCGGGTCCCCAGACCCCATCACAGAGGGCTCGTTTGCACCGAATGAGTTTGTTTTGCGTCCCGCAGAACGGAAACGCAGCCGCATCGCTGAGCGTGGCAGAGCAGTATGTCTCCGCCTTCTCGCAGCTCGCCAAGGAGTCCAACACCATCCTGCTGCCCAACAACACCGGCGACGTCAGCGGGATGGTCGCACAGGTAATGAGGCATGAAGAGACGTGCTCCTTTTGTGCTCCTAACCCTAACGGCCCCCCTGTTCACACACTCAGGCTATGAGCATCTACAGCACGCTGGCCACGCCCAGACCAGCAACGGCACGGGTGACGGCGGAGGAGGGGCCAGGCGAGGAGACGGAAGAGCCGACCAATCAGGCGTCGCCGTCTCATTAACGAAAACCACGAACGAACTCAGAGCAGCAGATGTTTGTTACTGCAGCTGTGAAGTGGCGCCGCTCCAACAGAGGATCGGCTGACTCGGCTGGAGGAAACGCCCAGAAGAACCTTCGCTGAGGTGTTTGTCTTGTTTTTCCAAACGTACGAGTCCCTGGAGTTTGAGGGATTTTTCTCTTGGAGATTCCTCCTGATTTCTTGACCTGCATCAGATCAGAGATTTTCATTTCAAATCTGCTTGTTTTGTGGTTGTTGTTTAATTGTGGAACTCTAACCAGTTGGAACGAGGGCCAAAGGCAAAATTTAAGGCTTAAAGTCGTTCTCACAAGCTAAATTCTTAAAACCAAAGGTCTAAAATTTTGAATCAAAAGGTAAAAATGAAATAATGAATCTTATGCTGACGTTAAATTTAATGGAGAAAAAACAACAACTGAAAGATGAAGTGTAGAGAAAAGAGTAAATATAAAAAGGTTAAATCTGTTCAGAACATCCTCAAACCTATCCACCTCCGTCTTTTCACTTATTTATTTCATTTACTTCTGTGATGTTTCCAGGAAATGTGGTCAAATGAGATGTAAACCGCTCTAAATGAAAATAAAATAAAAAAAATCACTCATTCAGGAGACTTGTTTTTAAAGGATTTAGAGGATAAAGATCTCACCTGTGAAACTGCTCATAGGTTCAAAAATCTTAACTTAGAGCTAAAGAAGGGTTTCGTTTGCCACAAAGGTTTTTACAATAATTTAGAAAATCGCGATCAATTCGTGATTTAGTCCGTTTATTTTAGAGAAGAAAACACTGATGAAAAGATATTCATAATACTTGGGGACGATAGTGAGACCAAAAGTATCAAGCTGCGGAAGAGATGAAAACCTGAGTTATTACTAGAGGGAAAATAAGTTATAAACACACGAGACTAAAGAATATAGGAACTTTTTATTTATTTATTTTTAAATCATCGGCAGAGCAGGAATAGTTTTGCCCTCAACTCTAAACTCGGGTATCTTAATCGTGTTACATAGAAAATATTCCGTCGCACACTTCCGTTTTCCACCAGGCTGTAGTTCCGGGCCATCCGCAGCCGTTTAACCTCTTCGGATGAAGGTGAGGGCGGTGTGTCGACGCGCTCGGTTCGCCTGAGACTCCTGCGGGCTTGTTGTCCGCACACATTCACGCCCGAACGAGAACCGAACTGCTGCAAGGTCGGGAAGCCGAGCTAGCCGCTGCTAACCCCGTTAGCTCATTTGTGCGCCGTCTCGCGTCATTCCCAACTTTGGCACAAGCGCGCAACACTAGCGGCAGATTTTGCGGCGCTCCACCGCACGCAGGAGCTCCCCCGGACCTGTTGCCGTAAACTTCAATTTGAATGATTCCGACCGTGATTCGAGGACGATGAAGGCGCTCCCGGTGCTCTGCCTGCTCCTGTGGGTGTGCGCGCTTTACCTCGCGGGGATCTACCTGTTCTTGAGCGGGTTCCTGCTGGTGAGGCTGGAGGTGAACCGGACCAGCACCTGCGGGGACGTGTTGCAGCCCGCCGCAGAGGAGCACGGTGACTTCTGCCGCGCCCAGCCGCGTTTCCGAAGGGCCGTCCTGCTCATTATCGATGCCTTAAAGATCGATTTCGCCCGGTTTGACCCGAACAACACGACACCCCGGCCCTACGAGAACAAACTGCCCGTGCTGGAGGAGACGGTGTCGGTCAGGCCTTCCCACAGCCGCCTGTACCCTTTCCGCGCGGACCCCCCGACCACCACCATGCAGCGCATTAAAGGCTTCACCACCGGCTCTCTACCCACCTTCGTCGACGTGGGGAATAACTTTGCATCCAGCGCCATCCTGGAGGACAACCTCATCCACCAGTTCGGACGAGTGGGTGAGTACCTGCACGTGATTGGGATGGGCAGACGCCCCCAAATGTTCCATTATGATAGAACATGCAGCTTCGAAGGCGCCCGGGTGTTGCTGGACCCACAGGGAGGCGCGTGTGTTTAGAAGGCAGGAACAGATTAACTCCTGCGTCGACCCTCATTTACCAACAAAGAAAAGAGCAACAAACCTTCCCGTCCAGGCAAACGCGTGGTGTTCATGGGCGACGACACCTGGGAGAGCCTCTTCCCCAAGAGCTTCCACCGCTCGCTGCCGTTCCCGTCCTTCAACGTGAAGGACCTCCACACCGTCGACAACGGCATCCTGCAGCACCTCTACACCACCAGTATGTATTTACTTCGCCCGCCCCTCCCGGAGTCACACCCCCCCCCCGGGAGGAAGCTGCAGACTCACCTGTTCCGTACGCTCTGCGTTGGTTCCGACAGTGGTGGGGGGCGACTGGGAGGTCCTGGTCGCTCATTTCCTGGGAGTGGATCACTGCGGCCACAGGTTCGGTCCCGACCATCCAGCCATGGCCGACAAACTGACCCAGATGGACGGGGTCATCAGGTGAGAGCGCCTGTGTCTCATCCCGCTGTCAGACCCCGCCTCCGCCCCGCCCCGTTAACCCGGCCGCCCCTCCCCCCGCAGGTCCGTGATGGAGCGCCTGCAGAACGACACCCTGCTGGTGGTGATGGGGGATCACGGGATGACGGACAGCGGCGACCACGGTGGAGAGAGCCAGAAGGAGACCGACGCCGCCATCTTCCTCTACAGCCCCTCCCCTCTTTTTCCCGCACGCCCATCGCGGGTCAGCAGAACCGTTTTCTCCTTTATTGAAAACGTCATTAGTCGGCTTCTTCTGCTCCACTTCCTGTCGCTGTGTGTGTTGGGGGGGGGGTTCATGGGTTCTGCTTCCTGTTTGCAGGCCGAACCAGACGTGGTTCCCCAGACGGACCTGGTTCCCACCCTGGCGCTGCTGCTCGGCGTGCCCATCCCCTACAGCAGCGTGGGCCAGGTTCTGCTGCCCCTCTTCCCCTCTCACGGGCCCGCGGAGGGCGTGGCAGGCGGCCTCAGCCAGCTGGACGCTCTCTGGATCAACGCCAAGCAGGTCAGCGCCGCCGAGGTCTCGGGGACGCCGTCACGCCGCCCTCAGTAACCGTGTTTTCTGTAGGTGAACCGTTTCCTGGAGACGTACTCCGGCATGGCCGCAGACATCCCGGCCGACATCCTGTCCGATCTGAAGGAAGAGTTCTCCCGCCTTTCCGCCGACTACCTCGCCGCAGTGGGTGGGGCCCGCTCGTCCTCGCCGCAGCTCGCCGCCGCCATGCAGGCCTACCTCACGCGAGTCAGGGACACCTGCCGAGCCACCTGGGCGCAATTCAGCGCAGGCAAGATGGCGGCGGGGCTGGCCGTCCTGGGGTTGGCGTGCCTGCTGTGCTTGACTGTGTCAGAAATGTCCGCCACGCTGATGCGGGGGGAGGGGCCTGGCCTGAAGAGGCCGGCGGCGGCGGCTCTGATGACGGCGGGCTGTGCAGCCGCTGCTCAGCTGCTCGGCCGTGGTTCCGTGGAGGCGGCGTGGTGCTTGGTGGCCGCTGCGCTCGGCTTCGAGCTGGCGTTCCTCTGGGGAGCTCGCCAATCCAGAGGTATCGTCATGGCAACAAAGAGCGTATCTAAGGCGAACAAAGGCGGCGCCTGGCCGCGCCTCCACCGACTCCTGGCGCCTCCTTTTTCGGTGCTGCTCCTCCGCTGCTGCTCGCTGCTGTCGGACAGCTACGTGATCGCCGAGGGCCGCGCCGTCACCTTCCTGCTCCTCTCGCTGGTGCTGTACGTTCCTGTCCGTCTCAACTGGGAGGGGCTTCTGCTGCCCCCCGCCCCCGACCCCCTCAAGGCTGCCGGGCTCCTCCCGTCTGCCCCGCTGTCGCCCTCGGCGGTGCGGAGGGAGAGCGGCGCCCTCCTGGGCTGTGTGGGACTCCTGATTGGCTGCCTGTTCGCCTCGCTGTCCTTCCACGGCTGTCGGGAGGAGCAGGGCGCCTGCCAGCCGTCGCCTTTCCTGGCGCCACTGTCCCGCCTGCAGGACAATCAGCTGAGGAACCTCCACTACGTCCTCGCTGTCTGCTCTCTCGGCTTGTGGACATACCTGCTGAGACGCTGTCTCCGTCACTACGGTAACCTGAACTCCTCGGGGGGGGCGGCGTTTGTGGCGCGCTGGCTCCTCCCCTTCCTGTTTACATGCCTGGTCCTCCACTGGGCCGTGAGTGCCACGCCAGAGGACAGCTTCAGGAACCTGTCCGAGCTGATCGGCCTGGCCCAGCTGGCCCTCCCCAGGACAGCGTACTGCGTCCTGGGCCTGGCTCTGGTCCTGATCTGGGTGGATCCGCTCACCGTGTTTGTCAAGACCAAGTCTGCGGCTTCAGGGTCGGCGCCGCTGCCGCCGCCGCGCTACCGGGCCAGCACGGGCATCAGCCCCCAGGCCGAACTGCATCACCTGATCCCACAGCTCTACCAGCGCATGCGTCGCTCCCTGGACGACGGCGAGCAGAGCGGGAGCAGCGAGGCGGGCGGCAGACCCACCGTGGAAGCGTACGGGCTGGGGACGGCGTACTCCGCCCCCCTGCTGCTGCTCTGCGGCGTCCTGGGCGTCGGCTTGTTGCTCCTCCACCCGGAGGGCATGGCGCCGTCCTTCCTCCTGCTGCTCCTGGAATCCGGCGCTCTGCTCCACATTCACGCCTCGGCCGTGTCGCTCGGCGGTCGGCAGCGCACGCAGGCGGGTGAGTTCACCGCCACACTTTGCTGCTTCTCCGCCTCAGTTAGACTAAAGCGGCGTTCCTGCAGGTGGCTTCAGCGTTCCCTGGACGCCCGTCATTTCGTGGTCGCTGGCTGCCTCCCAGTTCTTCCACGCCACAGGTCACCTGCCCACCTTCACCTCCATCCAGTGGAGTTCTGCCTTCGTGGGCTTCCCAGACGGTCACGTGGGCACCGCCCTGCCCGCCACGCTCGTCATCCTCAACACGTTTGCCTCATACATCCTGTTTGGAGGTCCGATAGTTCGAAATCACGATTCCCCTGAATTTGTCACATGTTGCTGAAGATCGTTGTGGGTTTCAGTCGGGTGTCCGCTGCTGCTCCTCTGGCCTCTGGTGCGGGAAGTCCACGGCAGCAGGGGAGGAGGACGAGCGTGTGGCGATGAAGGCGAGGATGCTGTGATGGAGATGAGGCTGAGGGAAAAGCCGCAGCAGTTTAGCTCCGCCCTCCTGCAGCTCTCCGCGCGTTACCTGTTCGTTCAGGGAGTTCAGGTACGAAGACGAACCGGCTCGATCTTCAGAGGCGCACACTGGACCGGCTGATCAGAGTGTGTGTGTGTGTGTGTGTGTGTGTGTGTGTGTGTGTGTGTGTGTGTGTGTGTGTGTGTGCGTGTGTGTGTAGGTCTTTTTTTCAGTGTGTGCAGCAGCCGTCCTCAGGAGACACCTCATGGTCTGGAAGGTTTTCGCGCCAAAGTGAGTTTGGTTTCCACGGAGACGGTGCCTCCATCTTCTGCTCCTGTGATGTAACGCGACCGTTTCCCGGCAGGTTGATGTTCGAGGCGTCCGGCTTCCTGCTGAGCTGCGCGTCGCTGCTGCTCGGCGTCACGCTGGTGCTCAGGGTGGACGTGGCCGTGAGTCGCTGGTTCAAGCGGCTCGTTCCCGACGGCGCCAGGTAGCGGCGCTCCCGGGAAAACCAGGGAGTTGGTGCGCGAGTCCGGACGCTCTCCTGCTGACGCCGCTTCTCGGCTCAGAAACGTGAATTGGGATTAAAATGGCGAGCGGCGAGGGCGAGGAGCTCGCCGTCACCTGCGGGTCAACTGGAGGAACTTAAGTTATTGTCAGACTCTTCTCTGGGTTCTTTTTAGGGTTTTGTTGATGATCCGGATTTTTGAAATAATTAATTGTGCTTAATCTCCAATGAAGTTTTTGTCTTAATCCAAGTTCACCTTTGTTCTTCAGATCAAAGCGCGCTCACCTTTAATGTTCACGTGTTTCTTTTGAAGAGGTCGCGACCTGGAGCCTTCCGCGCATCTTCACCCTTTCTGTGCCAGCGATGCGATGACGGCGCACGTGCTCGTTCTTTGAATGTGAGAGCGCAGTTTTGCTCTTCTAAAAAGTTTAATATATTTTAAAACGATTCATGAAGATGATTTTACATTCTGTGAGAAATTAAACTTTTTTTACCTGCTGTTTTGGACTCTTCTTATAAGAACTAGCAGCCTGCTAACAGAATTAGCCTCGCTGAGCTCATAACGAGGTCCGGTTGGAAATGACCCAGCTGGGTTCCTGATGCTGGCCTCTGCTGAGCCACGAGCCAATCAGGGGTTTTACTGGTAAACGCCGCCGAGAGAATAACGATGCCGTTTGAAGTTTGGCGGCGCGGCGCGCTCTAATTGCTCCCTCTCACCAGTTCAGGAGGCCTCGCTGCACCTTCTATTGAGGTTGCACCAGTTTGTGGTGGCGGCTCTCAGATGTTCTGTCGACCCATATTAAGAAAGTAAAAAGAACCAAGCAACAGAAAAGCAGCCTCAAAAGGTGAAACTAGAAATGAAACATCCACGTCGGGATATGAAAGACTCATTTTTGAGGTTCTGATGCTTCTCAGAGGATCCATTAGAATTACTCTAAACTGTTTAAAACACTTCAGGGATTTCCCAGGAAAACTATTAAAGACAATAAGTAGCAACAGGAAAAGAGCTCATCTCATGTTTTAGCTGAAGTTACGTGGCGTCAGCGCCCCCTGGTGGTGAAAGGTGGGTTTACACCAGTAAACGTCCGGGCCAGACGCGATGAGCTATTTTTAGCTCATGTCTTCATGCAGAATGAGTCTTTGACACATGATAAACTCTGCTGGTTTTAGATTTTAAGGGATGTTGCAAATATGTAGTCTTGAATAAAAGAGTCAGACTTTGATATGATCAACGTCAGCAAACATTCCAATCTGGTCGACAATAACTCACGTTTTTATCAGTTTTTCAGACGGTGTCAAAATTCTGCTGAATGTCAAAACCAGGTGTTGTTACTGTGATGTTACCTTGATCATTTGTCACATATTGGTGTCGCGTGCGTGTGTGCGTGCGCGCCATGGTGGAATCTGACAGGCTCAAAGCCTGGTCTCTGTTCTCATCTCACGGAGTCACGATTGTGTTCACACTCGTGCACGGCAGTTCAGCATGTCTGGCTATAAATGGATTTTCTCAGGAGGATGAAGAAGAAAGAGAAACGAGGGGAGAGGAGCCGGAGGAGTGCTGGCTACAGACCGACGTGATGCTGCCTCTCACAGCTCAACGGGACGTCGGTCGCATCATCTGTGGAGGCTGCTGCTGTTCCAAAAGTGTCTCCTGGGCTGTGATGCACGTTTAAATGAGTGATCAGCTCAACATGTTAAAAAAAATAAAATCTACAGTGCGATATGTGCAAAAATGTAAATGATGTACCAAGAAACTCCTGGTTTGTTTGGGTTCGAGGCTGCTTCCGCATCAGCTGCTCTTCTTCAGTCCTTCCACCTGAACTTCTGAACCTGACCGAGATCAGCAGGGCCGAGAACCCGCGTCTGAGCGGGTGCAGCTCACGGGGAAGAAGATCTGCAAACCAAGTCAGAGATCTGCCCGTTTCTGAGGTGGACTGAGCCCAAGTGAAGGCTCACGTGCTGCTCTGCCACAGCAGCTTGTGTCCGCACAGCAGCGCTTCCACAGTCAACCCTGGACGCCGGTTTAATGATCGAACAACTTAGTGTCGAACTGAGCCAGGCTGACGAATCCCAACGAAGGAGGCGGAAACCTGGAGTCCAGAGAAACAAAAATCAGTAATTAGGACGCAGATGGAAGAACTTTCACAGAACTTTCAGAATAAAACCCTCACAGTCCGTCCCAAAGTTGCCTGGAGAGGACTCGGATCCGATTACACAGGCCACTGCTGGCAGGTTGGCGACCAGAACATGGACCCTGTGACTGGTCGTGATTCTCCTGGACACACGAGGACTCTTCCAGAGCTCCAACCCCTGAGAGGACAGAAGAATCCAAACAACATCATGTTTATTTCACAGGGGTCGTCGCTACAGGAGCTAACAGCTACACATTTCTTCACCCGCTGGGTTTGCCTTCTCCATCTGCCACATTAGTGCAGCTGTCCCATCTTCTTCTCTGGTCCTGCTCAGCACGCAGATCCGCCTCGGGCGCATCCATCTGATCCCATCTTTTGCTCAACAGGGCATAAAAGCCAAGTGAGATAAGATGTGGCAGACGCAGAGCGCACGGAGCAGTTAAAGACAAAAACATCATCCTGAAGCATCATTCAGCTCAGAAAGATGATCCATCTTGATCCGCGGATCGATCCTGGCTGTCAGGAAGACTGGTGGAGGTGGAGCAGAGTCAGCATCTGATGGGACGTTTGTTGATGACAGCATGGACGGAGCAAACATTTAAACCCATTCTGACGGAACAGAAGCGCCTCAGATGTTCCTCGGGAACATTCCTGCAATGGTCATGTAGAACCTGCAGCTGTAAGCAGCAGCTGCTGCAGCCTCCAGAGCATCTGGCCATAAACGTTCCCACAACCGGGCACGTTTCCCACATGGTTTCCTGGTTTGTTTTTTTTAAATATTCAAAGTTGGGTCTTGTGTTTGCTCTGTTCGTCTGATCTGAGCTCCCTCAAGATGCTGACAAGCAGACAGAATGAAGCCTGGATGTCGGAGGTGGAATCTCTCCAAACACATCAGAGCGCTGAAAGAGGACCGTCAACATGACAAAGCGGCCGCTGGAGGATCAGCGATTGAACGCAACACATCACACTAATGGGCCAAGTCAATGGAAGCCTGCTGAAAAGCCCGACTGCCTCCAAACAAGCGCTAATGCGCCGTCCGGCGGCGCCGCTCCAGCGTCCGACAAACACTCCCATCAGCCAGAAGACAAACAGCAAATCGGGAGACGTGGACGTTCTGGTTTCTGTTATCACTGTTCATCAAGAACAGAGAAGAGACCATTCAGATCATTCCAGCTGCTGTGACCTTAAAGGTCACCTGAACAGCATTTCTACTTTATACAGGGATCACATGTCCCACACTCGTGCGCGCTGCTGGAACAGAGCGCGTGGACGCTCATCAGCGTTCCGGCATGATGTGACCGAGCAGCGAAACCAGACAGAAGCTCCAGGAGAAGCTGTCGGGTGCTCAACACTCCCTCTGGAGTGTTGTTAGCAACCATGCTAACGACGTGGGCATGAGAAATATGCTGAATCTCGAGGTTCTTCTCAGGAGTCGTCTGTCCCATGTGATGGTCTCACATAACATCGCTGCAGAGCCTGAAGGAGCAGGCGAGGAACAAAGAGGCTCCGCCTCCTCATCAGCCTCTAATTTGTAGATGGGAGGCAGATCGATGTTGCAGAGATGTAGCACAGCCCGCTAACGCTGACAGCCTTTTCACTGAGTGGTTTTCTGCTCTACATCAAAGCTTCCGGCTCCGTCACGTCTTCTTTCTGCTGGTCTCCGCTGACAACAGATGTGCTGCAGATATTTTTAGCAGGAACGTTTCCTCATCCACCTAAAATTCAAACAGTTATGATGCACCCTTTTTTTAAGTCAAGATATAAATAAGATTTGCTGCCTTGATTAATCACTTGTGCCGTTTTGGACCGAAACATGTAATAAATGAAGCAGCCAGATTCCCAGTTCCAAAGCTCCTCCGCGCAGCTGCACACTTTTTGGAATAATCTCCAATAATCTCCTGCTCTTCTCAGATGCCCTCAGTCAACGTTCACCTCCTTTTAGCTCAAACCTGCTCTGACGCGTCCCTGAGAACCTCCGGATGTGGGTTTGGTGCTGACGCTGTGCTGAGTCGGGCGTCCCGAGTGCTTTAACACCTTCTGTGGTCAAGTGAAGGTACCTCATGAGCCACAGGACCCCAGCAGTCCTGGAAGGACCCTGAAGTGGACCAGGAAGGTCCATGAAACCACCTGAAATCCCGCAACAGTCGTAGGTGGTGGTCAGGTGAGAGGTCAGTGTCGTCCGTCTACATTAGTGTCATGTGATGAAGCCCAACCGCACCCTCGGACACAACACGCATCCCTGCATCCGCCTGGAAACAGACGCATCCATAACGGAGCATCTGCGATAAGTGGCAGTCCATTTCCTCTCACATTAGAGGCCGAGTGAAGGGAAACATCTCTTCTTTCCTTTTTTCCTGCCTCAATTAAACAGCAGCGCAGCAGTCTTTCATCGGACGCACTCATTCCATCAATTATTGATGGAGGGAAGCGCACCTTTCTCGCTCTAATGGAAGGTCTCATCTGGGAGTTACCAGGTGAGACGTCCAGGACAAACGGACGGGGCGCCACAGCGCACGTGCGAAAGCCGGTCGGGAGGTTTGTGCTGCAAACTCTTCGTGCTGGAAGAGTCTTTAATTAGCGGCCTGCTTGTTTCCATGTAACAGGCCTGTAACGGCAGACATTCGACTTGATAACGAGCCCGGAGCATCGGGACAGCAGCTGCGCTGTAATTGTGGAGGATGTGCGGAAGAAAGTAATTAGATCATCACAATGCTGGCGGTCTGTTTTTCATCAGTTTGTCAGATCCCCCGTCTCCTCCTCGGTCTGAACACGAGTCCAATTAGACTTTTGAGTTGATGAGATTACACACAGTGAACGCTGCTGGATCCTCCTCGACACGGGCATCACGTGTTCGGTCTGCGCGCCTCCTTTGACGCCTAGAGGCCTCCGATGCTGTCCGCCGTCAGTGGGAGCGCGGCAGCGTGACAGAGCCATGTTCCGTCAGTTTTAAAGGATCTGGGAGGAACCAGAAGGCTGCAGCATAAATATCTGCTCAACCTCCATTTCCCCTGACGCGTCATCAGTCAGCTAACAGGAAAAGGCAGCAAACAATCTCCAGTCAACTAGATGTTCATTAAACCGGCGCTAACCCACGCTAACCTCTGCTAAGTGAGAAGGCTCTCGTTGGACTCAGACCAGCCCCCCCCCGCCGAGCAGCAGCAGTTTTCAGGTGAACGAGGGGCATTTCCTCTCAGGAACCCGTCACTGTTTGTCCATCCAGGCTGGACGAAGGCAGGAAGCTCTGATACGTGTGATTAAGGCCAAAATGTCGCTGACACGTGCCGTTGCCCAACTTCCATCGTCCTCTGGTCCTAATTGATCGTTTGCTCCGTAAGGCCTCAGCCCCGGTTCCCCTGTGTCAGCTGTAATTGAACTCCGTCAGCTCTGCTAATAAATCAGCATCAGAGGGGAAAAGCGCTTGCTCATTAATCAGCCGTACACGTGCACATTTTAGCGCAGTTCGGACACAGCAAAGCCTGGAAATGCTGCGAGGACAGTTTGTTTAGAGGCCCAATGCTCTTGAGCCTCAGTGGAACCTGAAGAATGAGCTCCTGGGCCTGATCAACACCTTAACCCAGCCTGCATGAAACCATCCTGGGCGGCCGGTCGGGTCTCCAACATTTAAACATCACTATTTGAAATGTCTGTTGCTGTTGGACAGGACGACCCAAAGCTCCACATCTTCTGCAGAACCAACAGATCAACCCAACTGCACAGAGAAGTTTAAAACTGAAGAAATTGAATCTACCTCAGTTGTGGCACTGATTGTTGCCGGGCAACAGTGGCACCAACAGGTCTTCTATGAAAAGGAAGCCAGGCATCATTGATCCAGGAGGTTCCATCCATCTGCTTCGTGGTCTCAGACGAGAACCTGAACTGTGACTAAACAATCCTTTAATTGTAGGTGTGGAGCACGAGGGGATGACGGAGATGCTGGGAAAGTTCATCTGGAGAAGCTCGTTAACTGGGAATTAGGATCATCACCTGGAGGTTTCAGCCATCATGAACTGAGGTTCCACCCGACCGGAGTTCTTCAACATTGGAAACCTTCTGAGTTCACCTTCTCTGTGGGCGTCAAAGCGGGCGCAGGAAAACATGACGAAATGACGGTTTCACCAGAAGGACACACGGAGAGACAAATCTGCACGTACGTAAAGGCGTCGTCCATCAATAATTCAGAAGAAAACAGAATCAAAGTGTGTTTGCAGGGAAACCTGAGATGAGCGCGTGAATAATGAATGAATGATTGTACGCTTTCATACGAGATTTATTCTGCTCAAATTGGAATGATTTATTACAACTTTCTAATGTTCCACTGATAAAACGAACGTCAAGAATAAACTTTCAAACAGGCAAATCCCAGATGAACTCATGGCTGCTATGGTAACCAGCATCTAGCCCTGACTCATTACAGGGGCGCGAGCCGCCTGGTCGCATCTCACACTTGTTCACTTTTCTCAACAAATGTGCACTCGAAGAATTGCCCAGTAAGACCAGTGACAGACCAGCAGGCGGCTCGGAGGCTCCCAACAAGGCCGGACGGCTGCCTGGGCAGAAACTAGGACGTCGAGTCGTCATGGAAGCAGCTGAACGGGATAAACGATCTAAATGATCTGAGCAGCATTGCAGAGCAGAACACTTCATCATAGATGGAAGCACTCCGATTATGGAGGAATTCCACCAGAAATGTGGATAGCGAACTCTAAAGTATGAACTGTCATGATGTTAGCTTAGCCTCTGTGACGTGACGAGGCCCCGTAGGACTACGAGTGGCAAAAAACCCCAAAAAACTACAAACGACAAAAACAAGGAAGCGCTACACAAGTTCAGTCGAACCTCTGCACCCACGGCTGTACCACCGAAGAGGGCAGGCAGCAGGCCGCCAGCTGGGCTGAGCGGTAGATAAATGGCACCAAACCTTCAGTATGTGGGTCGTTTCGATGTAGCATAGACGACAGCAGCCAATCAGAAGGGACCGCACGCACCGCCTTAATCCAGCACGCCAGACAGGAGGGACAGGACACGTCCCGCGGCCGGACGCCGCAGCTCGGCAGAGGAGAAAGAGGGTGACTGACCAAAGAGCTGAGCTGCTCAAACGGGCCCTGATTAGTAGCCACAAATCAGCTGGGCCAGGTGTCGCCGGGGGCTGAGCCACACACCTGCGGGGGACGCCATGCCAACCAGAACACCGACTGGGGTGCTGGAGGGAAATGCATATACTTATTAACCATGCAGTTCCACTTAGCTTATTGAGAATGGTTGCCATTGGAAGGAGCCAGCCTTTCAAGCCTCCATTAGCACCATTATTCTCTTTCCACTGGGAGGGCAATTCAGCGCTGAAGGGGCAGTGATTGCCTGGGAACGCGCTGCGAGTCGGGGGGAGCCGTGAATGGGGCCGCGCTGAAAGCACCTATTTACTTTCCCATGCAGCCTCGGCCTTGGCTCGGCTCCGGATGCTTCTCAGCCGAGATCTGGGAAATGCAAACCATGGAATCCTTCTTGTTTTCCGAATGTTCGATATGATGCGCAGATTCAGCCAATGCTCCACCCGTCCGGTGTGCAGAGAAACGTGCCGATAGGGCAGTTTGGGTTGTGAAGGGCCGATGTGAGCCCAAACGGGTCACAGCTCAGGTCCTGGAGCCTCTGGAGGCTGATGGCGCAACATTAATAATGCACGTTGGCTGCTCAACAACGCCATCATACATTAATCATACTCGCTCCTCTCTCAGAGGATCATATGGACTGGACCTTTAACTCCGAGCCCTCACACACCACAGTTCACTAATCTTCGCTCTCAGATATTATTTAAAATATGGAAAAAATATATTGTGAGATATTTTGACATTTCTGGATTATAAAACTTTGATGAAAAACGGCAGGTTTTGGTGTCCTTATCGCTCCTCACACTTAACGTTCGAGACCTTGTGCATGTTTTCTTCTTTAATCCCTCTTCTCCGCAGACATGCGCGTGCATGCTGACGCACGCACGCACGCTGAACTCCCGTGTGCGATAATTGGCTGCTCTCTCTGCGCGTCAGTATTTCTGGAGCTGCGGGGTCTCAGCCAATCACGACGCAGCTGGTTCGACACTGACAAGTTATTAACCTGGATGATCAGAACCGGGACCGAGCGGGAGGGCTGCAAGTTCTGACCGCATAAGTTGGATCTGCTGCGTGTCCTCCGTCACAGAGGGAGAGGAGAAGGAGGAGAGAGGAGAGGAGAGGAGAGGAGACGAGGAAGCAGGAAGCCCTCCGCGCCGCTCGGACCAGTCCGCTTCCCACCGCGCGCACTCTGCCATGCTGGAATGTGGTGAGACCAGGACCAGGACCAGGATCGGGACGCGGAGCCAGTAAGAGCAGCAGCCGTTCACTGTTTTCGGTGAGTCCGCAGACTTACATAACAGCCCGACGCTCAGTTTGTTGGTCAGGATGGGTGTGGAGGAGCCCCCCCACAGCGGGGCCGCGAGCTCCTGAGCAGGTGATGCGTGTGCGTCACCGCCGTCTTGTGACCTAACACCTTTAAGTTGTGTGACAGAGACTGCGGCTCCTCTCCGTCCCACACGAGACCCCAGTTTGGGGAGGGGGGGTGGCAGCGTCTCCAGCAGAGACGCATTCACCTCCTCCGGCTTTCAGGCGCAGACGGTTCCGCAGGCTCAATCTGGAGCAGAGGCGTTCGTGCGGGAGGAAAGCATGATGGAGGGGGGTTCTTCTCTGGTTTGCTTCACGTCTGAGGTCTTCTGCAGGTTCTGTTCCTTCTCTGGGATCAGGGTGAACTCGTTAGTGGAATTAGTTCCAGGTCTTTGGTTCCCTGGTCTCTGGGTGAGACTTGTTCCCATGAAAAAGGCAGTCATTGTGGGGACTTCTATTCAAAGATGTCTCCTCCCCGCCCGCTTAACAAGGGCTGAAAGGGAGGAATGGTTGGGATTCTAATCAGCAGTGACACCAGGATACATAGCAACATCCGCTTTTCTGCATCTTTGGGTAAAAAAGGGGGAATTTGAAGAGACAGGTCACCCGAAAATTTCACCATTATCTAAAGAAACTTTAACAGCTAAAAGTCTCCAAAGTGTTTTTGTGCAGTTTAAATAAAGATGGATGACCTGTGCCCCTGAAGGTGAAGCCACGCGCTCTCTGGCGCCACCTGCTGGATGATTTCAACAGAAAACAGTGAGCGTGTCCACGCGTGAGCAGCGACGGCACCTCACTCACCCACTTTCTTTTAATTATTCCCAGTCAGGCTCACTGGGCATATTGGAGTACATCCCAGTACTCACTGGGAGAGAAGCAGAACTAAAGCTTGGCCAGACCATCGAACATCACACACACACACAATACACACACACACACACACACACATGACAGAGCTTAGTGTTTGATCACCATCACATATTTGCTTTCATAAATGATGTGGAGATTATTTCTTGACCTGCATTCCTGGGCAGAGGCAGTGATGATGGGAATATTAAACCAGGCAGCAAGTGGAGTTCAGAGGCAGAGAGCGGAGACGGTTCCTGTTCATGGGTGTGTGCACACACTTGACAGGTGTGGAGCTGTTTTTATTCAGGGTGGGAACATGGGGTGTTAGCATCAACGCTACAGCATCATTCAGACGTCAACAATGATAATGAATCAGCATCATGCATTTTCAGGTCGTTTTACACACTTGCAAATTCAGGCATTCACTCTGAGCTCTGTATGTCTGGAAACATTTTGTCCCGTGAGGCGTTTACGAGCTCAGGACTGATGGACATTGTTTAGATTCAGCTGTCAGAAGTGAACATTAGAGTCCATGGACATTAGAGGTCTTGCCTTTACTATTTAAATATTGGGAAATGTCTTTCAGATGTAGGAGTCATTAGTCATTAGGTGGTCCAAATTCAGTGTCGTAGCTGCTGCTGGAACCCACCGCTTGTGTCTGTTCGCTCCCTGGACCTGAATAATTCATAATCAAATGAAATAGTAATAAAGGAGTTTGGTCTGGACCCGTTACACATTCTAAGTGTCATCAGACCATCTCTGTTCTAAAAACAGATTCACTCGGCATCATTTTCCCCCTTTGTGGGACTAAAACGCTGCAAACGTTTCATTTTGGGGGGGGAATCCTGATTTTCTGTCATCTAAAATAGAACAGAAACATCTCTTCAAGGGTGAGGAGGCTCAGCGCTGATCATGTGACCTCCAAGGGTACCGCGCGAGGCGTCCTGGTTCCTCCCTCACGGTGACACCAGCAGCAGGGCCGGAATACTAATACTGACCTCAGCGTGTCATTAGTGACCGAGTCACTTCCTGTTTGGCGGTTTAAGAGCAGCAGGGATTGATCTTATGATGCCAGAGTTTGATGCACGAGGGTCAAAGCCGAACCCAGAACCTTCCGAAGTCACCTATCACAAGACATCAAAATGACTTTTGGGACTGAAAGAGGATCAGCGTGGGGGTCTTTAAATGGAGTGCAAGATGCGCGCGCGCACACACACACACACACACCACACACACACACACACACAGCTTTAGGATGTGAGGACCAGGCTCTGCTCTTTCTGCTCTATGTGAGCAATGAGACCAGCCAACGGGCTAAAATCTCCATCAGCTTAGTGAAAAGTCACGTGGGGGTGTTGTGGGGGGGGGGGGGGCGAGGGGGGCGAGGGGGTCATCACAGGACGTGTGCCTGATTGTTAAAGATGTACCTGAAACGAGAACAAAGAGCCTGAACTGGGAGCTGGCCTCAGCTCCTGTCGCACTGCACGAGGGCGCCGTTTCCAGGGAGACTGATCTTCTGTGTGAAGTCATGTGCAGGTGAACAGGAGGAAAGAATGTTCCTCCTCCTCCTCTTCCACTCTTCATCACAGTCGAACTAATCTGGCAACGACAGTCTTGAGACTTTGAGGGGCCTCACTTGTTCGGTTTGGGGTCCGGGGCCCAGAAGGTGTGCACAGAGATGCCTGAGCACAAGTTCTCAGGGTTGTTCTCCGATCCTGCAGCACAGCTGTTCCACTCTGAGCGTGGAGAGAGGGAAGGCGGGCGACTCCCGCTTCACTTTAGATGGAGGAGATTGAATTTCCTGTTAGCACTTATGAGAATGCATCAGAGCAAACACGCACACCCCATAAGTGGGCTGTAATCAGCTTCTCAACGATGGCATCGTCTCGCTGAAGTGCAAATGTGCAAAACTGCTCTTCTTATCGTGTGCTATTTCATCTTACATGCTTGTGAACGGCCGCGTGAAGAGATTCCCTCTGACATGTGGCATTTTCCCAGCATGCACCGGGAGGCACGGGAGGGAGCTGTCAGTGGGAGTTTGAATTTCTTTCATAAGACAGATGATGTCGTAATGACGAAAATCCTAACACAACATTGCTTGATTGTAATTTTTAAAATAATCTGCTCGTAATGCCGCTCTGTTTCGGCTTTTGTTACCAGCAGAGTATCGCTGCGAACGTCGAAACAATTGACAAAGTGATCAGAGCACGACAGGAAACAGGAAATCCCTTTTTCCTGGTTTAACCGTCAGTCTCGAGGTTCATACTGTAGAAATCCCAATCACATGACAGGAAGTGGTGTGTCTTGGGTGGATAACCTGGGACATTTCATCTTAGCCTACAGATCAGTTGACGTTACCAATCACCGCCGAGATCAATACCTCCTCCTGCTGTGACTGTCTCCTTCTGCAGCCATGGGAGTTCTCATGTCAAAGAAGCAGCAGGTGGAGAAGGTGCAGAAATGCAACGCAGTCATCTCAGCATTCCAGGCCGGCGTCAGGGACCGTCAGGCTGGAACCAAGCAGGAAGAGGAGCTGGAGGAGAAGGAGACCCCTGCTAGACCATCAGCCAGTCCTGAAGAAATGATCTCAGAGGAGGCAAAGTCAGAAGAACCTGACCACTCTTCCAGCCTGGTCCCCTCGCAGCAGATGTCAGTGCCAACCAGGGAGGAGAGCAAGGTCAACCAGGAGGCCTGGTCCAGGTTACGAGATGGGAAAGGTGTGGAGCCCGAGGAGCTGGACAAGAGCCACCAACTGACGCCACCGGCGTTTGTTCGGCCCAAACGAGAAGCGGGTGATGACCAGCCAGTGGAGGTGGAGCTGGACAAAACGGAACAGGTACTTAAGAATTCTTCATCTTTAGGAACGCAGATCTACAAATATAGTCACCTTTGTTCTTTGAGGGAAAATGTGAAGACGCCTCCTGATCACTGAGCATTCCCAAATCAGGAACACTAAAGATCAACCCCCCCGACACACACATGGCAAAGCCAGGGATTATAGAGCTGTCTCACAGATGTCTCCCTGGCAACAGGGAATTATCTCTCCTCCCTCGTTTTGGCTGTGAGGGGTTGCCTGAGCCTTATGTAAACGGTCCTGTTGAAGGTGAGAAAGTTCTTTATGTCCTCTGGTGTCGTGTGAAGCGTTGTCCATCTGAAGGACCCTTCAAAGCCCGGAGGTCACATGGCAACGCCCCCCCCGCTGAAGGGTGCAGAAAAAAGGCAAAAAATGATCTTCACACTAATCCTCATTTCTGTTCCAAATATGGCACCATTCCATCAGTCACACATCACTCGGATGTTCATCTCCCAGTGAAACCTGTCTCGATATTCTTCCTTATGTAAGACAGTCAGACCAAACTGGTCTTCACTGGTCGGAGAGGCCACGCCTGGGCCTGACCTGATTTCCAGTCAGGTTCCAGCTGCCGTTGACTCCACACACTCCAAAATGACACACTTACAGTATTCAGTTAATAGATCAGTAAAAAAAAATCTCTGACAACCTTTAAGACGAGTTTGTCAGCTTGTTGACCTTTTCCTGTCTGGCCTTCAGCCTGCCTTTAGAACATTTTCTGTATTGAACAGAGAACTTTGCCTTAGTTCCCGTTAAAATGCTGAACTCGTGAGCTAAAACGAGCTTCCTGATCCCTTCCATGAATATCTGAGCCCGTCGCACATCCGAGGATGTTTTTGACCCTCAGTTTACGCCGTAACTTTTCCGCCTCAGCCGCCGAGCGAAGAGATGTGCGATGTGTGCGAGGTGTGGACGGCCGATGACCTTTACCCCTGCCGGATCTGCACCCGGGTGTTCCATGACGGCTGCCTGAGGGAGCTGGGCTACCTCCGAGCCGAGGCCCTGCAAGAGATGCGCGATACAGCCAAAACCAGGACGGGCTGGAGCTGCTACTACTGCGTGAGTGAACGCCACCTTCAGGTCTGATCAGGAAGAACAACCAAAACATCCACGGCAAATAAAATCATTCTCTGCAAAAATCTGTGAGATTAATGACAAACATTTGTTATTTCAGCTTGTTTAATGCATGTTTTATATCTAAATTCTCTTTGATGAACTTCCATTGTGACGTGAGTGAAAAACGGGGGCCACAATTCGCAGGTGATTTTAAAACAAAAAGATTCCAGAATGAAAAACACTCCATTCCTGCTCCACTCCACGCTGATCACACATTCAGCCATGATCCTTCTTCCTCGTGTCAGCTTCTGCTCTATAGGTCCCACAAAGGGTCCCGCTGCCTCTCACGGGACACCGGGAATTTGATGGGCGCTGCTGTGGAGACCACCCTGTGAGAGCCGCCTGCAGCAGGACCCTCCAGCCTGTAGCCGTGTGCAAACACAGGAAGATGCCAGGAGCTTCTCTGCGCTCCTGCAGAGGGTTCACGCTGCTCAAGTGGCAGCTGCCTTCATCTGCGTGCAGCAGTCGGCTCATACTGATTCCCCATCTGTTGAATCTCACGTGTGATTTCACACTGGCTCTGGAGGCTGAGGTCTCTGAGGCCTCGTGAGGCTGAAGGTTCTGGCTTCTGCGGTGCAGCCGACGTGCTCTTAGATGACAGCCACGACGGACAGAACTCACTTCAGCAGCTTCAGTTTCGTGGAGCCTGAGTAGCTGCCCCAGAAGACCTATTTGTGTTACTGCTCTGGACTTTTTAGAACATCTCTGGCGTATTTGAGATGGACTTTCTTTTCTATGAAAGGACACCTCTCAAGAATAAATCTTAAAATAACTTCTAAGGCTGCAATTTTGGGTATTATAATTATAGCAGGCAAAGATGAACAAAAATGTTGCACCCTCTAGTAAATGTCGAAGAATTAATTATTAATCTGCTCCGACTTCAGAACAGTCAGTGATACAGGTTATTTGTGCAATGTGAAATTTCATTCTACTCACCTACTCACCTGAGCTGCATTTAATCAGCGTAAAGCTTCTTTTGATGTAATTTCCTCTGGAAGGTCAGCCTGCGGGGCTCTGTTATTTTAATTATGAGGGGTTTATGAGGCTGACTGAGGAGCATCTGAATAACCAACAACTCAGTGGAAATTGTGTTTTTCAGTGCAGATGCCAATCACAAATCAATTAAATACCTGGAAATTGACAACTGTCTTGCAGGACAATCTGAATCTACTGCTGACAGAGGAGGAGATGTACAGTCTGATGGAGACCTTCAAGCAGTGCAAAATTATCCCAGGTCAGTTTTAAGGGCTTGATCACACAACACATAGAGCTCTAACCCAAACCCGGGACCCAGTAATCAAGAGTTTTGTGAGCCCTCTACCATCATTTTATGATCAACTTCATGACTAATGAGGTGAACTCGCTCTTGCAGAGTCATGTCTCGTGTCAGACGAGCTGCTGCAGTACCGCCACTTTGTCTCCAAGCAGCAGTTTGATAAAGATCTGACCGATGAACAAGAAGAGGAAGTCTTGGCCCAGTTTGCGGCGCTGGACCCTGACAGGAAGGGTCAGATCGAATGGTCGGATTTCCTCTACTTTGAGTCTCTGGCAGTGCTGACAAAGCTTCGTACAGAGGTAGCGTAAAAACGTACGATGGAACGACAGAATCCCACACGAGTCTGGCTGAACACCGCTTTATTGTCGGAAACAGACAACAGACGGGATTCACCGGGGAGCGAGCAGAACAGAATAGTCGGGGACAGGCAAGGTCGAGATCAGGCAGAAGGCAGACAGAGTTTACCGGGGGACAGGCTTAACAGAATGGTCAGGAACAGGCAAGGTCGGAACCGGGCGGGCAGGCAAACAGGAATACGCTGGAAAGTCATTGGGAACGAATAACGATCTGGCCGGGAGCAGCTGTGCCTCCGGGGTTGAAGATGAGCGTTCATTAGAGTCCTGATGCACAACAGGTGTGCGGGGCGAAGCGGCTCACGGGCACGATTGCCCGCAGCTGTGACAGAATCCTTAGTTGCCGGGGCTATAATCTGGTCACCATCATCTAATCTGTTGGTGCCAACAGTTTGACTGAGCCGTCAGGGCTGAGGATAGCTTTGATGGTGACGCTCTTGGTTGTGACCTCTTTATTACCAAGTCACTCACCTATACTGCATTTTGGCTTTGCTCAAAACGTGCCGTCAGGTTAGTTTGGGGGGGGTACACCAAACAGCCTAAAAATGAAACCTGAAAATATTCTCTGTCGGTCCCTGAATTGGAGCAGGAAATGAAGCATTCCCGCTCTCTATTTTTCCCAGAATTCACTGGTGCGTCTCTTGACTGCCAAGGAGAGAGACACGGCACGGACCGCATTCCTGAATCTCGACCAGGATAAAGACGGCCTGGTCACCAGAGCGGAATGCCGGCAGGCCCAGCAGTCCTGGTTCCATACGCTCAGTAAAGACTCACAATGCTGCAACGTGAGGTGAGTCAGAAGATCTAGCAGATCCTCACGGAACAAACATGGATTGGGTTTTTTTCACTCCTCCTCTGTCCTTTGGTTCAGTATAAGTCACGTTGGCCCCATCTACGAGAGCAGCCCGACCAGCCTGGGAAGGGACTGCATCAAACCTGACGAGATCAGGTTTGTCCTCTCTTTAAGTTTGTCCCAGCTGTCTCAGGTGAGGCCAAAGCTCGATGCAGGGCTCGGAATGAAAATCTTTCTCAGAACTAAGATTGTTTTGCAGAAAGTAAGCTCCTGCAAAACAACAATGATCTGTGAAATTGATTTTCACAGATTTGGATGTGAAAATGGGAGAACTGGGGAATTCAAATGAATAAAAGGTTTCAGTTTTAATGTTAATGCTCTTCCGGTAAGAAGGTTAAAGTAAAAAGTCCTGCCTTTGCTCAGCTTGCAGAGGCGTTTTGTGACCTTTTGCTGTTGTCGTTCAACAGGCGAGTCAACTGGGCAGAGTTTTTAAAGGAGAGTGCCATCTATATTTTGGCCGCACGCCCAAACAGTACTGCCATGCACATCCGTTTGCCCCTATAGTCCCGGAGCTGCCGCCTGTACAGGAGCGGAGGGCAGCTAAGCAGACTGAGACGAAGCCATCGACCAACTCCCCTCCTTGTCGCCACCTAGAACCCACACAATTGCACACGAACAGCCACCATCATTTATGGCATGAGGTCAACAATGAGAGAGGACGATGAAGAGGAGCAGTCAAGGACAATCACAGACTCCCACTCCAGCAGCATACAGTAACACTCCAGTTGTCGGTGCAGCTCCCTTGTTCAACCCACCTTAAGTCATAATGATGAAGCTGTATGTTTCACCATCACACCACACTACTCTTTGGTACCTTCCACACTGCAGCCTACGCATCAGAATATATAACTCATGAAAACTGTCTTCATACATAATCTCTTCGTATACGATGCTGTATTTATGCCGGTATCCTCTGTTATTCACTCTGTGTCTGGTCTGAATGAAGGCTAAAACACTGCCACGTTTAGTTTCAGCGGCAGCGCGCCAGCCGGGAACATCTCTGCCCTTCGACTGCAGACACTCCTGCAATGACGTCCCGATAGCGGCAGATGTTGGCTTGTATTCAGAATGGTTGCGTCATTGAGCATTCCAGCAGTTTGGCTGCAGGAATCCCTGGGATTTAAATGGAATCCTTTGTCGTGTTTATGCTGTGCAATGAGGTCTTCGTACCAGATTGTCCCGTAAATAAAGTATGAAATGAATCTTGATCATCCGATTAATATGTTGTGGCACAAAAATAAACGCATGAAATTTACTCTCCTTTCAAAGTTTGGGGTCTTGTCATTTCTCTTTTTAAAATATTTTAAATAAGAGTCTCATTCACACTGACTGTCCTCTTGCGTTTTCCCTGTGCAAATGTCACCTGCTGCAGATGGGTCGGTTATTGGTCAATCGGTAGACCGTCCAGGAGGGACTGAAGTTTAACACCAAGATGGCTGCTGTCTGAGCTCATCGCCTTCCGAGCTCCAATGGGCCTCAGATGCATCTTGCTAAATTGTGATGTGTGACATGGAAGAGTAGGAGGGAACTGCCATTTTGTTATCTTTTCGCCAAGTCTTTCACTTGATTTTGATTCAGTAAAAAGATTGTTATTTTGGAGTCAAGTTCACACTGAAGAGATTGGTGCTGATGACCCATTTCAATTCCTTGGTTGTCAAAACAAACCTGATAATGTTGGCCATTTAGAACCTTGGGAAGCTGGGGCCTTCCATGTTGCACCCAGAGCTCCTAGACTGGGAATTTACAAAAGTGTATAAAATTACACAGGAACAACTTTTATTTAAGGGGGGGGGGGGGGTCTGTCAATCAGTACTTTTTCTAGCAAGTCGAGTTTCTCCACAACTTCCCCTCCACATATGCCAAATTCCACAGATTACAACTGGACTCATCTCCAGCTACATGGCAGCTTGTCGTAGGTTGGTACCAGTTTCCAAGAGTTCAAAAACTTGACGTGAGAGAAACAGCTGTGGATTCCACACCGAGAGATTAGTCAGGCCCAACTCAAATTGGGTTCCCAGTGTTAAAAGTCTCAATATCAGCGTGTTAACACATTAGCCCATTGACAAATCCAGTCTAACACCTTTAAGAGTTTTGCCTTCTATAAAGTGCAAAGAACACTCACCAAAATGTTCTTTTCCTCCAGAGACTTTATTACAGTCATTTTACACATTGCTTACTTTACAAATATTTAGAATCAGTTCAGGGTGTGAAAAAATCAAATCAAGCAACAGGCTGGGGTGAGGGTGTGGTGACGGAACGAGTGGGATTCTGTTTGATAGAGGCAGCAGTGGGCCACAACCAGCTGCTACTTTAAATAATCGCTTGTCAAACGTGTCCTCGTCTTTCATGTCACATTACTCCTTGTCGTCCTTGTCTCTGCCGCCCTTGTCGCCCTTGTCGCCGCCGCCCTTGCCCTTGTCGCCCTTGTCGCCGCCGCCCTTGTCGCCGCCGCCCTTGCCCTTGTCGCCCTTGCCCTTGTCGCCCTTGTCGTCGCCGCCCTTGTCGCCGCCGCCTGCCCTTGTCACCCTTGTCGTCGCCGCCCTTCGCCCTTGTCGCCGCCCTTGCCCTTGTCGCCGCCCTTGCCCTTGTCGCCGCCGCCCTTGCCCTTGTCGCCCTTGTCGCCGCCGCCCTTGCCCTTGTCGCCCTTGTCGCCGCCGCCCTTGCCCTTGTCGCCCTTGTCGCCGCCGCCCTTGTCGCCCTTGTCGTCGCCGCCCTTGTCGCCCTTGTCGTCGCCGCCCTTGTCGCCCTTGTCGCCGCCGCCCTTGTCGCCCTTGTCGCCGCCGCCTTGTCGTCGCCGCCCTTGTCGCCCTTGTCGCGCCGCGCCTTGTCGCCGCCGCCCTTGCCCTTGTCGCCGCCGCCCTTGCCTTCCCTTGTCGCCGCCGCCTTGCCCTTGTCGCCGCCGCCCTTGCCCTTGTCGCCCTTGTCGCCGCCGCCCTGCCCTTGTCGCCCTTGTCGCCGCCGCCCTTGTCGTTGCCGCCCTTGCCCTTGTCGCCGCCGCCCTTGTCGCCCTTGTCTTGCCGCCTTTGCCCTTGTCGCCGCCGCCCTTGTCGCCGCCGCCCTTGCCCTTGTCGCCCTTGTCGCCGCCGCCCTTGTCGCCCTTGTCGTCGCCGCCCTTGCCCTTGTCGCCCTTGTGTCGCCGCTTGCCCTTGTCGCCCTTGTCTCGGCCGCCCTTGTCGCCCTTGTCGTCGCCGCCCTTGCCGCCGCCGCCCTTGCCCTTGTCGCCCTTGTCGCCTCCGCCCTTGTCGTCGCCGCCGCCCTTCGTCGCCGCCGCCCTTGTCGCCCTTGTCGCCGCCCCGCCCTTGTCGCCCTTGTCGCCGCCGCCCTTGTCGCCCTTGCCCTTGTCGCCCTTGCCCTTGTCGCCGCCCCGCCCTTGTCGCCGCCGCCGCCCTTGTCGCCGCCGCCGCCCTTGTCGCCCTTGCCGCCTTGTCGCCGCCCTTGTCTCCGCCGCCGCCGCCCTTGTCTCCGCCGCCCTTGTCGCCCTTGTCTCCGCCGCCCTTGTCGCCCTTGTCGTCGCCGCCGCCCTTGCCTCCGCCCTTGTCGCCCTTGCCGCCGCCGCCCTTGCCTCCGCCGCCCTTGTCGCCCTTGCCTCCGCCGCCCTTGTCGCCCTTGCCTCCGCCGCCCTTGTCGCCTTGCCTCCGCCGCCCTTGTCGCCCTTGCCTCCGCCGCCCTTGTCGCCCTTGCCGCCTGCTTCGGCTTTGTATTCGTCGGCTTTTTCTTTGTATTTGTCGGCTTTTTCTTTGTATTTGTCGGCTTTTTCTTTGTATTTGTCGGCTTTGTATTCGTCGCCTTTGGCTCTGTATTCGTCGGCTTTGGCTCTGTATTTGTCGGCTTTGTTTGGCTCTGTATTTGTCGGCTTTGTATTCGTCGCCTTTGCTTTGCATTTGTCGGCTTTGTATTTGTCGGCTTTGGCTTTGTATTTGTCGGCTTTGTATTCGTCGCCTTTGGCTTGGTATTCGTCGGCTTTGGCTTGGTATTTGTCGGCTTTGGATTTGTGGGCTTGGTATTTGTCGGCTTTGGCTTGGTATTTGTCGGCTTTGGCTTGGTATTTGTCGGCTTTATATTTGTCGCCTTCGGCTTGGTATTTGTCGGCTTTGGCTTGGTATTTGTCGGCTTTGGCTTGGTATTTGTTGCATTCGTCGTCATCGTCATCATCATCGTCGTCGTCGTCGTCGTCATCATCGTCGTCATCATCGTCATCATCGTCGTCGTCGTCATCGTCGTCGTCGTCATCATCGTCGTCATCGTCATCGTCGTCATCATCGTCGTCATCATCGTCGTCATCGTCGTCATCGTCGTCATCGTCGTCATCCGTGTGGTGGTGGGGCTCTCCGTCGTCGTCGTCGTGGTGGGGCTCTCCGTCGTCGTCGTCGTGGTGGGGCTCTCCGTCGTCGTCGTCGTGGTGGGGCTCTCCGTCGTCGTCGTCATGGTGGGGCTCTCCGTCGTCGTCGTCGTGGTGGTGGTGGCTTTGCATTTGTCGGCTTTGGCCTGGTATTGTCGGCTTTGGCCTGGTATTTGTCGGCTTGGCCTGGTATTTGTCGGCTTTGGCCTGGTATTTGTCGGCTTTGGCCTGGTATTTGTCGGCTTTGGCCTGGTATGTCGCATTTGTCGTCGTCGTCGTCGTCGTCGTCGTCGTCGTCGTCGTCATCGTCGTCGTCATCGTCGTCGTCGTCGTCATCGTCGTCATCGTCATCGTCGTCATCGTCGTCATCGTCATCGTCGTCATCGTCCGTCGTGGGGCTCTGCGTCGTGGTGGTGGTGGCGTGGGGCTCTCCGTCGTCGTCGTGGTGGTGGCTTTGCATTTGTCGGCTTTGGCCTGGTATTTGTCGGCTTTGGCCTGGTATTTGTCGGCTTTGGCCTGGTATTTGTCGGCTTTGGCCTGGTATTTGTCGGCTTTGGCCTGGTATTTGTCGGCTTTGGCCTGGTATTTGTCGGCTTTGGCCTGGTATTTGTCGCATTTGTCGTCGTCATCGTCGTCATCGTCGTCATCATCGTCGTCATCATCATCATCGTCGTCGTCGTCGTCGTCCGTCGTGGTGGTCGTGGGGCTCTGCGTCGTCGTCGTGGTCGTGGGGCTCTGCGTCGTCGTCGTGGTCGTGGGGCTCTGCGTCGTCGTCGTGGTCGTGGGGCTCTGCGTCGTCGTCGTGGTCGTGGGGCTCTGCGTCGTCGTCGTGGTCGTGGGGCTCTGCGTCGTCGTCGTGGTCGTGGGGCTCTGCGTCGTCGTCGTGGTCGTGGGGCTCTGCGTCGTCGTTCGTGGTCGTGGGGCTCGCTCTGCGTCGTCGTCGTGGTCGTGGGGCTCTCCGTCGTCGTCGTGGTCGTGGGGCTCTCCGTCGTCGTCGTCGTGGTGGGGCTCTCCGTCGTCGTGGTGGTGGGGCTCTCCGTCGTCGTGGTGGTGGGGCTCTCGTCGTCGTCGTCGTGGGGTGGGGCTCTCCGTCGTCGTGGTGGTGGGGCTCTCCGTCGTCGTTGGTGGTGGGGCTCCGTCGTCGTTGGGTGGTGGGGCTCTCCGTCGTCGTGGTGGTGGTGGGGCTCTCCGTCGTCGTGGTGGTGGTGGGGCTCTCCGTCGTCGTGGTGGTGGTGGGGCTCTCCGTCGTCGTGGTGGTGGTGGGGCTCTCCGTCGTCGTGGTGGTGGTGGGGCTCTCCGTCGTCGTGGGGTGGTGGGGCTCTCCGTCGTCGTGGTGGTGGTGGGGCTCTCCGTCGTCGTGGTGGTGGTGGGGCTCTCCGTCGTCGTGGTGGTGGTGGGGCTCTCCGTCGTCGTGGTGGTGGTGGGGCTCTCCGTCGTCGTGGTGGTGGTGGGGCTCTCCGTCGTCGTGGTGGTGGTGGGGCTCTCCGTCGTCGTGGTGGTGGTGGGGCTCTCCGTCGTCGTGGTGTGGTGGGGGCTCTCCGTCGTCGTCGGTGGTGGGGCTCTCCGTCGTCGTGGTGGTGGTGGGGCTCTCCGTCGTCGTCGTGGTGGTGGGGCTCTCCGTCGTCGTGGTGGTGGGGCTCTCCGTCGTCGTCCGGTGGCGGAGGTGGTGGTGGGGCTCTCTGTCGTCGTGGTGGCGGTGCCGGAGGAGACGGTGGTGGGGCTCTCCGTCGTCGTGGTGGCGGTGCCGGAGGAGACGGTGGTGGGGCTCTCCGTCGTCGTGGTGGTGGTGGTGGGGCTCTCCGTCGTCGTGGTGGGGCCTCCTCCGTCACCTCCAGCGCCGCCGCTGCCGCCGCCTCCTCCGTCACCTCCAGCGCCGCCGCTGCCGCCGCCTCCTCCGTCACCTCCAGCGCCGCCGCTGCCGCCGCTCCTCCGTCACCTCCAGCGCCGCCGCTGCCGCCGCCTCCTCCGTCACCTCCAGCGCCGCCGCTGCCTCCTCCGTCACCTCCAGCGCCGCCGCTGCGCCGCCTCCTCCAGCGCCGCCGCCGCCTCCTCCAGCGCCGCCGCCGCCTCCAGCGCCGCCGTCGCCTCAGCGCCGCCGTCTCCTCCAGCGCCGCCGTCTCCTCCAGCGCCGCCGTCTCCTCCAGCGCCGCCGTCTCCTCCAGGCGTCGTGGTGGGGCTCGTCGTCGCCGTCGTCGTGGTGGGGGGCTCGTCGCGTCGTCGTGGTGGGGCTCGTCGGCGTCGTCGTGGTGGGGCCGTCGGCGTCGTCGTGGTGGGGTCGTCGTCGTCGGCGCGTCGTGGTGGGGCTCGTCGTCGTCGGCGTCGTCGTGGTGGGGCTCGTCGTCGTCGGCGTCGTCGTGGTGGGGCTCGTCGTCGTCGGCGTCGTGGTGGGGCTCGTCGTCGTCGGCGTCGTGGTGGGGCTCGTCGTCGTCGGCGTCGTGGTGGTGGGGCTCGTCGTCGTGGTGGTGGGGCTCGTCGGCGGCGTCGTGGTGGGGTCGTCGTCGTCGCCGTGGTGGGGCTCGTCGTCGTGGGGCCGCCGTCGCCTCCAGCGCCGCCAGCGCCGCCGCCTCCGCCGTCGCCTCCAGCGCCTCCGTCGCCTCCGCCGTCGCCTCCGTCGCCTCCACCTCCGTCGCCGCCAGCGCCTCCAGCGCCGCCGTCGCCGCAGCGCCGCCGTCGCCTCCAGCGCCGCCGTCTCCTCCAGCGCCGCCGTTCTCCTCCAGCGCCGCCGTCTCCTCCAGCGCCGCCGTCTCCTCCAGCGCCGCCGTCCCTCCAGCGCCGCGTCTCCTCCAGGCGTCGTGGTGGGGCTCGTCGCGGCGGCGGCGTCGTGGTGGGGTCGTCGTCGTCGCGGCGTCGTGGTGGTGGGGCTCGTCGTCGGCGTCGTGGTGGTGGGGCTCGTCGTCGTCGGCGGCGTCGTGGTGGGGCTCGTCGTCGTCGGCGGCGTCGTGGTGGGGCTCGTCGTCGTCGGCGGCGTCGTGGTGGGGCTCGTCGTCGTCGGCGGCGTCGTGGTGGTGGGGCTCGGCGGCGGCGTCGTGGTGGTGGGGCTCGTCGTCGTCGTCGTGGTGGGGGGCTCGTCGTCGTCGTCGGCGGCGTCGTGGTGGTGGGGCTCGGCGGCGGCGTCGTGGTCGTGGTGGTGGGGTCGTCGTCGTCGTGGCGGCGTCGTGGTGGTGGGGCTCGTCGTCGTCGGCGGCGTCGTGGTGGTGGGGCTCTCCGTCGGCGGCGGCGTCGTGGGGCTCGTCGTCGTCGTCGTGGGGCTCGTCGTCGTCGTCGTCGTGGGGCTCGTCGTCGTGGGGCTCGTCGTGGGGCTCGTCGTGGGGCTCGTCGTGGGGCTCGTCGTGGGGCTCGTCGTGGGGCTCGTCGTGGGGCTCGTCGTGGGGCTCGTCGTCGTCGTCGTGGGGCTCGTCGTCGTCGTCGTGGGGCTCGTCGTGTGGGCTCGTCGTGGGGCTCGTCGTCGTCGGCGGCGTGGGGCTCGTCGTCGTCGGCGTGGGGCTCGTCGTCGTCGGGCCGCCGTCTCCGCCGGCGCCGCCGTCTCCGCCAGCGCCGCCGTCGCCGCCAGCGCCGCCGTCGCCGCCAGCGCCTCCAGCGCCGCCGTCTCCTCCAGCGCCGCCGTCGCCTCCAGCGCCGCCAGCACCGCCGCCTCCTCCCCGGCGTCGTGGTGGTGGTGGGGCTCGTCGTCGGCGTCGTCGTGGTGGTGGGGCTCGTCGGCGTCGGCGTCGTCGTGGTGGTGGGGCTCGTCGTCGCCGTCGTCGTGGTGGTGGGGCTCGTCGTCGGCGTCGTGGTGGTGGTGGGGCTCGTCGTAGTCGTGGGGGCTCGTCGTCGTCGTGGGGCTCGTCGTCGTCGTGGGGCTCGTCGTCGTCGTGGGGCTCGTCGTCGTCGTGGGGCTCGTCGTCGTCGTGGGGCTCGTCGTCGTCGTGGGGCTCGTCGTCGTCGTCGTCGTCGTGGGGCTCGTCGTCGTCGTGGGGCTCGTCGTCGTCGTGGGGCTCGTCGTCGTCGTGGGGCTCGTCGTCGTCGTGGGGCTCGTCGTCGTCGTGGGGCTCGTCGTAGTCGTGGGGGCTCGTCGTCGTCGTGGGGCTCGTCGTCGTGTGGGCTCGTCGTCGTCGTCGTCGTCGTGGGGCTCGTCGTCGTCGTCGTCGTGGGGCTCGTCGTCGTCGTCGTCGTCGTGGGGCTCGTCGTCGTCGTCGTCGTCGTGGGGCTCGTCGTCGTCGTCGTCGGGCTCGTCGTCGTCGTCGTCGGGCTCGTCGTCGTCGTCGTCGGGGTGGGGCTCGTCGTCGTCGTCGGGGTGGGGCTCGTCGTCGTCGTCGTGGTGGGGCTCGTCGTCGGGCCGCCGTCTCCGTCGCAGTCGCCCGGGTCGTTGCCTTTGTCGCCATCGTCGTCTCCTTCTGGGTCGCCGCCTTCCCAGTTGTCTCCGTCTTTGTCTCCGTCGTCCGGGTCGCCGTCTTCCCAGTTGTCTCCGTCCCCGCCCTCGGGGTCATCTTTGCCGTCATCTCCCTTGCCGTCACCAACATCTCCTTGCCCGTCATCCTCTTCGTCATCCCCGTCCCCAATGTCTCCTTCTCCGTTGTTTCCCCCGACTTCCCAGTCTCTGTCATCGTCCCCTTCTCCGCAGTTATCAAAGGTGCCATCCTGGACGGTGCCGCCATGGTCGAAGCTCGTCGCTGCTAGCTTGGTGGATGAACTAGTGATGTGCGTTTTGTCATCAAAAGGCAATGCAAGCAAATCCCACCAGTCACCTTCGCTGCCGTCACCTTTGCCCTCGCCGCCCTCACCCTCATCCTCGTTGTGCCCGCAGTTGTCGAGGCCGCCATCCTGTGGATGGTTGTCACCAAGGATGGTGCTGCTGTGATCCAAGCTTGTCGTGGCCAGCTTGGTGGATGGACTAGTGATGTGCGTTTTGCCATCAAAAGGCAACGTGTACCAATCCTACCAGTCCTTGCTGCCCCCTGCATCTTCGTCCTCATCGGGGATGCCATTGTCGAAGCTTGTTGGGGCTGGGCCTATGTCGCCATCATGGTCGAAGCTATTTGGACCCGTCATGTCATCCTCGTCTAAGCCATTTGGGGCCTCGTTGTCCCTGCCCATGTCCTCATCACAGTTTTCCAGGGCGCTGTCCTGTGGTGTCAGCATGGTGGATGGACTAGTGACATATATAATTTCATCAAAAGGAATTGTAGCCGAATCCCACCAGTCCTCGCCACCTCCTACGTCAACCCCCTCACTGTTGCCCTCTCTAAGGTCTTTGTCCTCACAGTCATCACCCTGGTCTGGACGGGCCTCAGCAAGAGGCAGGTTGTCAAAATCCCACCAATCATAAGCTTTGGGACACTCCGTCACCTCTGGGGTCACTGTTCTGCAATTCTCTCCTTCACAATGAGGCTCAATTGTGACGGTTTGTCTTGGTTTCCGTGCATCTCTTGGTTGACGACTGCGCTTCTTTAGGTTTGCTCCACGAGAACAAGCTGCCAGTGTTGTGAATATTTTGTCACCAGAAATGAAAACCATTTCATAGATTGAATTCTAGTGGGGGAAGGGGGAAATCTCAATTAGCTCTCAATTTAGCTCTCAAATTACATAATCAGTTAAGATTTTCCATACCATCTTGCCATCTGTGGAGATCCTCACATACTCTGCTTCTGCAATTGTTGTGGTCAATTTGCCAACAATTTTTTCTCCCAGAGTTGTGAATCTCTTCAATTTGGTGCCAACAGGCAACTTAACAGTGACTTCTGTTTTATTACAAGCCATCAATGGAACTACGGGTTGTGATGTTGCCGGATTCTGGCAGATGGCAACAGCAGTCACATTTTCCTGCATTAGATGGTCAAAATAGCTCAATTGCAAGTGGCAAAACCACACTCCATTTGAAACCTGCAGAGACAAAAGTAACTCAATCATAAAGACTGCAGTAGACAGCATTATGGTTAAATCAAGGGGCAAGCCTAGTTACAGAAAAATTCAAGTTACTGCAGGTTTAGACAGAATTACCCAAAGTGTGTCCATTGCTGCCGACACTAACAAGTGCAGGTACCCGAACTGAACATTACACAAGTGTATACAGTAAAAAAAGTTATCCAATAGACATATTGCTTCCTTGCATGATGGATTATGGGTTTTGATCAGTGATGAGCAGCAGATAGGCATTACCCAAGTTGTCGCTACAAACATTTGATGAGCACTCATCGTGTAACTTTTACCCATGTTGCTACGTAGTCACTGGTGTACGGGATCTTCAGCAGCAGCCATGGTCCAAGTGCACGGACTGATAGGAGGGTGTGACCTTTGGGATAGCTCCACATCCTCCATTCTGTGGAGACGGAGGGGGAGGAAGGACCCAGAAGTGATTACGATGCTAAAATTTGTAGTTTCAGTAATAACAGACTTCAGAGCCTGGAAATGATTTTTAGTCCCGGTTTAATTAACACAGACAGGAGTTCCGAAGTTAAAGAAGAATGCCAAACAAACTTGCCTTCCAGTTTCAAGTTTGAGTATCGGACACGAGAAACGCGGATGGACAGAATGTTGTCGCTGCAGCGATATTGAGGTCGACCAAAATCTGAAGACTCTCCATGATCATGGAACTCTGAAACAAGACAACATGCTCAATTGTTTAACATTCCGAAATACCAACGCCAGTCACCAGTCCATGACAAGGTGGACAGCTGCAGTTTTCATATATTTAAATCCACAAGGAAATACTCCAAACTAAATTTAGTCCTGTGAATTTCCCCAGAACAGCCATATAACACAGCAAAGTCAAATTCTCACCTTCATAAATGAGACAACTCGCTTGATCGCGAAATGAAGCAGATCTTCATAAAGAACCAACTA
Organism: Takifugu flavidus; assembly: GCF_003711565.1. Classification (NCBI taxonomy): domain Eukaryota; kingdom Metazoa; phylum Chordata; class Actinopteri; order Tetraodontiformes; family Tetraodontidae; genus Takifugu; species Takifugu flavidus. The sequence continues at coordinate 6,565,376 of NC_079539.1, read as the reverse complement.
CTACTGTAGTGTACATATTAAAACACTAACCTCCAATAATGCAACCTAAACCCTTATCTCTAACAGGTTAAGATGGAAATGTATAGCAAGAACGCTCAACATCCTCCCAGACTTGAGCCACGGTTCGGTCCGGCCCGGCGGAGCCACTACTTTCTTACCTATCAGAAACTTCCAGACCTGCACCGGGAAATACGAGCTTCCCTCCGGTGACCCCCTGGGGATCTCCAAGTCTGAAAACAGCTGCTCGAAGTCATCCAGGCGAGCGCCGGGCTCCCGGCCCGGGATATCCGCTGCGCCGGGCCGAGCTAGAACCGCCAAAAAGACCCAAATCGCGGCTATCACGCCGTGTCTGGAAGTCGCCAACATGGTCCGGTCCCGTCCGGTCCGGTTCGGTCCTCTCCGCGTCTCCCGCATAGTCCGGTCTGAAAGCGGGGCAGGGCCGCCACCTCCCGTGTCAAATGCCCATCCCGAAGATGCTGATTGGTTAATTAGTCCCAGCTCTGCTCCTTCCACGCGCGAGGCCTGGCGCGTGACCTCCGGAACATCTCTTTGAGGGTTTGTTTTGTTGTTTTTAAAATAACCTTTGTAAGCAATACGTAATTTATTGATTATAATGAGTCTCATTCATATTTATACCAGGAAGTTACAACAATGTTGTGACTTTAATGCCATGTTTGTTTCTTACGCTTGTGTGAGTAGTAGTAATTTCCGAAATGAGAATAAGAAAATACCCTACACTCATTTAAATTCAGCTATTTGCCACTTATAAACTCTGGTGTAAACAATTTTTCACACAAATAGATTTATGGTCAATGTACGTGTTCGGCATAAGAGGTTTATGCCTGGGCAGGCAAATTATTGTAGCCAAAGACCTCAGTGATGGTGACATCTGGTGGACAACTGTAGCCATAGCAACCTCCAAAGAGCACGACTCAAGCACTGGCACTGTTTCAATCCCATGACACCAAGAAAAGCTCATCGTGTGCTCATCCAGGGGTTTTGTTCATTGATACCAAATAATGATTATATTGTCTTTACAATAAAATATGCAGATGCTCACCACCTTAATCTAAAACACATTCAAGATTAACCTAAAGAATAAATGCAAATTATGTTAAGGGTTCAGTGTTGGTTAAGGGTTCATTGAACACTTTGAGATTTATTTAAAAACTGTACTAAAAGTCCCCAACAGGATTAGAGATCCTTCCTACTTTGCAAATGATCATGGTGTTTGAATTCAGAAACATTATTTTAAAGGTGATGGTTTGTCATTTGGGGACTTGTATGATTGATTTGGAATGATTATTCACAGAAGCAGACAAGTTATTTCCTCTTCACACTTTTTTATTGAGAAATATATTTTTTTCTGCTGTTCCAGGCTTCGGTCTGCTCCTCTTCTGGCTGACCAGCTCCCCGGCTTTGGAAAATGTCCTTTCACAGGGAACAGACGATGCTGGGATGCACAGATACTTGCATGCAAGTTTCCACAGCGTAGGATTTAAAGTCTTTCGTGCCACCCAGTACTTCAGGGGATCCTCAGCTCTTGTCAAAATTTGTTCTTTCAAATATCTATGACACAGACAGTAAGACAATGAATGACTGAGTAAAAAAAACTGATGTTTCAACACAACATCGACAATAAATAGACACACACATACATATATACAGCATATATATGTATATATTTAGCTTACTGTCAGGATTTCCAGTGTCGACAGGGTCATGATTGTCATCATCCCGAGTGTCTCAGCATAGATGATGTGTTGTTGCTGTACGACAACTCTTGTGTGCATCGCAAACACCGCGCCTACGAGCAATTGTAATTTTGAGACCCATTTAAAAATTAAAAATACAATTCAATTATGGAAACATAAAATGTATGCTATGATCTGCATTATACCTTATTTGGTGCTATGAGATCAAAATGATCCCAAACATTAGAACGTCACTTATTGGTGGCACTCGCCATGAAATGCGTTGAAACGCCATGAACCAGTGACACACACTGAAAGACTGAGCCAATGACAGGCTTCCAAACATTTTGAAGCAACGAAGCAGCGACGGCGTTCGAAGCTTCAAACGTCATCGGTCACGTGACGCTGGTGTTTCGACACAAGCTCCGAAGCCTCGGTATCATTTGCCCATCACTAAGTGACCCTCTTTGTTCTGGAGTGGACAGTATGAACGGTTTGGTGATTAAGCCGACAGAACGTGGGCTGAGTGATTAACAGTCCTTCATCTTTGACTCAGTGATGTCCCTGTTGATCTTTATCGTTGTTGATTTGATGTTAAATGATGTTAAAAGCAATAAAATCCATCTACATGGAAACACATACTGTAGTTAGACACCTGACAAGGCACCAAACGACGCACACAACGAACTGCTGAAGGAGCCCAGAGCATCCAACGCCCACACAACACAATACAAGACACACATCCAAACACTCACTATTAAGACATCTCCACATATCGTTTAATCACGTCAGAACATTGCAACAGGCCTGTCTGTCCGAGTTGGCTCATAGGGGTGTTGATAAGCCACATTTTCATTTTTGGTGAAGACCTTGTATGTTGTGACCATTTAACCTCCTCGGGTACTGAGTTCCACTCACGAGTGCTTCTCACTGACCGGGCCAACTTACTGCACAGCAGAATGAAACCGTCACCTCTGACGGAGCCTCGAGTGGCACAATCAGAGATGCTTCTTTGGCCGGTGAACTCTGCCAGAGGATCTGTTTGGGAAAGACATAAAGATCACTAATGTTCTTACGGGAGAGAGACAAAGGGACAGAGGAAAGGTCCAGAAGCTGAGCAAGATGATGACGAGAATGTGTGAACTCAGAAGCATCCTGGAGTCTGGGGTGTGGACTCCCAGTGGGACCAGTTCACAATGGCTTCTTTATCTGGTCAAATAGTAAAGTCCGAGTTTTATCTCTCCTGTCCTAATTTTCCTGGAGAAAAACAAAAATAAACCCCTCCTCTACCTGTGCTGGTGCCAATTCAGATAACAAGTGGAGGCTTTGGCTTGGACAGATCACGTTATTTGCTGTTTACACACTACACACAAGCTGAGATGACAAAGATGTCTCCTCCTTTAGTTTCTTAATCCAATAAACCAACAGTCTTAGGGAGAGACTTCAGGGAGTGGTGTGAATGACAGGAGTTTGGAATCATTAGGGCCATAATTCTGATGCAAATTTAGAGCTAATTTTCAGTTTTCTGCATATTTTTAACCAACCGTTCAAAAAGGACTTGAACTTTCAAATAGATCCTTAAATGTTGTTTGATTCTTTTATTCTTTTCATCATTATTCAAACAGTAAGTCTGACTGAGATCAGAAAACTGTTTCGAGGGTTCACAGGTCCAGATAAATATTGCTTTTGGCAGAGATGAGTCTGTGCTTAACACCATACACAGACTAGTTAATCCTGACTAGCAGAGAGTTGATTGGCCAGTTTGATGCATTGGAATGGGACACAGAGCTATAAAGCGGAGCTGTTGAAGAGGGAGGCGTGAAGCAGAGGCCAGCAGAAGATTTCGTGAGCGTTCGTTTCCTTCTCGGCAGTAAGTGGGCTCTCTTCATCTTGGTAAAACTTGACTCTCTCATGCTGAACTGATTCTTTTAAATACAGATTCAACAATCGTGACCCTGAGAAGGTTCCCGGCAGCTGTATCCATCTCCAGGCCTCCCTGGACACTTCAAAGGTCAATCTGGTGCATTTCTGCATGAAGTGTGAATGAAGTGAATCCTTCAGCATATGTTCAGTCAGGGGGGAGGAACATGTAGTTTAAGAGGATTGTTTTACTTCATGAAAGCAAAAGTAAGAACACTGAAAAGCTTTGTGTGTCTGTATGTGGGGTGAAACTGTCCAAACATGCTGCGTTTCAAATAATGAACAAAAAGATAACGGAAGGTTATAGCCAAGGCAGGGTTGAAACAAAAAACCACCGACAAGTCCGGACTTTTTCCCTTTTTCGGAGTGGGGTGAAATGACCAAAGTGGGCACAAGTGATGGTTTGATTTACGATTTGTGGATCCCAGGGTGGGATTCAAGAAATTCCAACACATGTAGATTGGCACCCCCAGCCGTGCCGTTATCAGACTGAGGCCGTCTAACGTGCTGCTGTGGGTGTTGCAGTCCCGTCATGTGGGGGGTGGTGCTGACTCTCGGTCTGATCTTGGCTGGCTCCGACGCCACGGTGACCTGCAGGGACAACAACAACGGCATTGTGGACTGGTGAGAGCCCAAACTTCTGCTCTGTAAAGATTTCTATAAAACCTACCATTTCTCCACTTCTGGTCAGGTATATCTTGTATAAGGCACCTGTAGACTCAAAACTAACCGGCGTGGAGTACATCTACATCAATTCAAATGGAGCAACCGCCATGAGTCCCCGGATATCAAACTCTAAGGGCATCGACGATCCAGAAGGAGCCCTGGCGAACACCCTGAAGCCACTCTTCATGCCGATCAGGTCAATGGTAAGAGAATAATAAACGTTCTGTCCAGGTCTTTGTCGTGGGCCCACCAAATATCCCATTTCTGGATTTTTTTTTAAAGCCCGCAAACTTTGGTTTTATCAGCTACAACGATCATCCTCCAGGATGCAATGCGGAAAAAACCTTTGGCCACAGCAAAGGTAAACTTTAGCTCATCTTTCAGTCATCATCAAAGGTCTGTGAAACGTAAATACTACACAGAGGTTTGGGGAAAAAATCAGAAAAAGATAAAAGCCTTCCTGTGCTGCTGTTTTTGCTTCCGATTTCTCCCCACAAAGTTATTGATTTGGCGCCTCTGATCTCTGATTAATGAATACGAGTTTCGGCTGATTTTGACCTTCATCTTGTTCCTCAGGGGTTCTGATGGTGGACAGAACTGACAGCGGAGTCTGGCTCTTGCACAGCACTCCACAATTCCCATACAGGAGGAATAAAAATACATTCTGGCCTAAGAGTGGGAAACAAAACGGCCAAATATTCATCTGTGTCACATTTCCCTACGCTGAATTCAAAAAAATAGGTAACGTCAGACATTAAAAATTGACTGGGGCTGGTCTCAAACTGTTCCATGTCACCCTTTTTCAGGTAAACACCTGCGGTACATTAGAGCTTTCCCATTTGAACACGACATTCCGGAACAATTCCATGACGAACTGAAGAAGGCTGCCAACTGGGATTTTCTCCCTGTGAACAGCGCTGTCCAAAGGCTCCAATCAAAAGCAAAGATGGCCTTTTTCAGCATAGCCAAACAAACATCCGAGCAGCCAAAAGGTGTGATTTAGGCAACCCTTTGTTAAAGTGCAGTTTTCCCAGAACCTCTCGGTTGTAGAGGTAAAGTGTCTTGTTTGACATGAGGAGACAGCTGATCTGTTTTTGCTTGCAGATGGAGACCTTTACGTTACTATTGGACGCCTGATCAGGGGTAACGTGATGGCGCAGACCTGGGGCTGCCAGGCTGGGCACGACACATCCTACTGTATTAAAAACTTCCATCAAGTGATCAACGTTGAAACCATAACAACTGGTTTGGGTCAGTGGCCTCCTACAAAAGACCATTCCAAGTGGTGTGTGGGTACAAACCTCAACAATCATGTGGTGTGTATTGCTGACATGAACAGATCACCATCACAGTACAAAAGATACGGTGGCGCTTTGTGCTTAGTCAACCAGAGAGTAAAAGATATATTTACAGGTTTTGTGAGAGATCAGAGAGCTGCAACACGCAAAACATCATGAACATCCTAAACACAGACTGTGACACTCTTGATGATTGAGAAGTCTCAGTTTCCAAAGAGGGAAAACTGGGTTTTAGCATGGTGTCAGGAGGCATTCAGACCTTCACTGTGTTTTCAGTCCTCAAGGCAACTGTAAATCTTGCATCTTCTTCAGATGATGGGAGGCACAATGTCTTCCAGTGGCTTTATCTTTGTGGATTAATATAAACTGGATGAATGAAAAGGGGGTCCACACCAAAAGAATCTAAATGTTGCAATTATTTTCCTTCAATGCAAACCTTGTTTTCTACCATTTTAATAAAGTTCCTTTCCATCATATTACACGTATGTCCTTCCAACATCACTTTAGAAACACGTGAGGGCCAGAAAAGGCTTTTCTGATCATTTTCCTTCTAAAGACTACCACAAAATCTGACAGCTGACCACACGCTGACCACTACCCCCCCACGCTTCAACTCCTCCCCCAGCCTCTATAGGCCCCTCCCACCACCCGGTGTTTGAGCCAATACTGTAGTGAGCATGACTGACGGAGGTACAAAAATTTGTAAAAACTAAATTTCAAAGGGCTTCAAAAATTAAAGGAAGTCCAGTTGCATTTTCTTTAGCCAAGAATTCCAAAAGTGTTCAAATCAAAATCCCACTTGGCTGCTCCGACCACAATCTCGTCCTCCTGCTGCCAAAATAAAGGTCACAAAAGAGGAGGATCACAAGATCCATCAGGCTCCGGAATAAAGCCTCACATGAAACATTACCAGGCCATTTTGGGCTATTCTCTTTGCCAATTCATGCAAACAAATAACTATTCACCCAAACTGTAGACGGTGGACCACCAAGCCCATGACCCCTGTTCTAGCTCCTCGGTATCCAGGGTCACCTGGTGGAGCAGGTCAAGGTTTTTAAATATCTGGCCATAGATGTGGACGCCTACCTGTTCTTCACCGAGTATTAAAAAAGCCCAAGAGCGCCTCCATCTGCTGAGGTTCCAGGATCACCACTCAAAAAAAGAACTGGAGCAGCAGCTCATAGACGACGAGAGCCTCCCTGATCACCACGGACCCTTCACACCTTCATGTTCCAGCCATCAGGTCCATGTTATAATGAACCACTGATCACCAGAACATCTTCCATGAAGCACGAATCTGTTTGTGACATCTCAGATCAGATCAACTTGTTGATAAAGGTCTCAAATGCAGTGAAGTCGGTGGATCCTGCATTCACAGCCTTCCAGTTTAATTCATTCATTAATCAACACAACACCAACTCCTTATGACAGTTACATTTGAAAACAGGTTATCCCGAAACTGATCGTTACAATTCAAAGTGTTAAAATCATTTCAAGTTACAGAGTAAACTCTATTTTAAACGTCATTTCCTCCCACTATAAAATGGATTTTTGCCATAATCTAAATGCTTTTTGTTGTTTGTTCTCCCGGGGTGATGTTCACCTCTCAGGAGTGTGACGGCGGCACACACAGACACACAACGTCAACACAACTGTCCGCTGCTGCGACTGCAATGAATGGCAGATGCAAAATGATCCTTTTCGTGGGATCTTTAAGGCAACTTATCAAGTTACAGTCGAGGAGAGAGAGGACAGGAGAACAGGGCGTCACAGCTTGGCCTTGTTCATGCGACCCATAAGCTTCTCCAGCTTGATGGCCATGGTCATGTCTCCTTTGATGCGAAGCTTCCCAGACATGAACGCCATTGTTGGCTTCAGTTTCCCTAAAACACAGAGCGCACGGGTCGTATGCATCATATACTACAGAGACCAGGATGTCGCCGTCCACGGCGGAGCTCACCGGCAAACATTTTGCTGAAGTCGCTGGAGTCCATCTTCATGATCACGTCCGCTTTGACAGACGGTTCGCCGTGACCCACGCTGCCAGCGCCGCTTTTCAGGTCAAGAAACCAGACTCCCGCATGTTCACCTTATGGACACAAAGACAGTCTTAGGACGAACACAGCCACAGATAGAGAGCTTCATAGGTCCACTAATTCTTGAAGGTCCCAGAAGGAGATCGATTTGGATTCCCAGTGGGTCAGTAGAATCTTGACTTTGTGAGGATTCATTTCACATATCTACCACTGATTCAAAAGTCTGATCCCATGACCTCTGCTGTACACCAAGGTCACCTTATGAGACCTGTGAAGACCTCTAATCTGGACCTAAGTAGTCTCTGGTGATACCTGACAGGTCAAACTGATAAATGCCCTGCGTTGACTTCACAACATCCTCATTAATGACTCCCTTGATGACTTCAAATGTGCTTTCTATTGGTCCACCGGCGGAAGGAGGGGCAGAAGATGATGATGACGGCGGCTTAAAGGCTGGCGTAGCCCCTGGCATGACACGACACGGAAAAACAGGTGCAACAGTTAGTGAGAATATTTAGTGTCAATATTTATCAACTTGTGACTGCCAACTGTGCACATCTTGTTCGTTTTACCGTGCTCCTCCATCTTTTCAACCAGATAATCAGGGGCCTCGTCCAAGAAAAAGTCTGGCAGCAGCGGGTGACCTGGTGGTCATTTACAAACAGGATGAGCACCACGCGGCACCAGGTTGAAGAGCTGAGGCGGTCTACCTTTTTGGACAGCGTATGGATCAAAGTCTCGGATTCCTTCCTTCTTCAGGACATCTTCATCCACCAGAAACTGGCCTGTGTAGTCCTTCGGTTGAGACAAGACTGCATAGGCAGCATCTGCCATGATGTCTGCTGTACGACACTGTTTTCCAATGCCGTCGCCACCCAACATGTCCATTGCTGCGGTCTGGATTGCTATGGCAACAGAACAAAAGACGGTGGATGGTCAAACCTACATTGCTTGCGCCAAACATGTAAACCAACTTAGAAATCTTTCACCGACCGGTTCGAGGCCAGAGGGCATTTACAGCGATTTGACCTTTGAATTCTTCAGCCATACCCAGGACACACATGGACATGCCATATTTTGCCATTGTGTATGCTGAAAATACACACAAATGGAAAAAATGACACCTTATTCCAGAGTATGATGATGACAGCTAGTTACTATGGATACCTGTGTGGTTTTTGAACCAGACAGGGTTGAGGTTGAGAGGGGGGGCCAGGTTAAGGATGTGAGGATTGTGGCTCTTCAGCAGATGAGGGATGACCAACTTAGACCTAACACAGATATAAACATGCACTCATTAACAGAAAATATGTGTTGGTGTGTGTGTGTGTGTGTGTGTGTGTGTACTACTGCCGTACGTCAAATAGGTTCCCCTTAGGTTGACTCCCAGCATCAGGTCGACTTTCTTCATCGGTGTCTCTAAAGTTCCCGTCAGACTGATGGCGCTGGCGTTGTTCACCAGCACGTCGATTCCTATCAATCATACATTAAGGATGTCAGGACCCACAAAAAGGAATGATTAAAGGATGGAGCAAAAATCTGTTCAACCAAAAAACCCGAGGCACCTCCAAATTTGCTGACAGCTTTCTCAACCGCTTCTCCAATCTGCTGCTCATCACGAATGTCGACCACACACGCCAACGCTTTCCCGCCTGCTGCCTCCACTAAAACAGACCAAACATAGGTGAAGAAAGACTCGGCTTTGAAGCGCTCTGCTCTTGTGTGTTGGTGGCTTCAGAAGGCCCACCCTCCTGTGCAGCCGTGTAGATGGTCCCTGGTAGTTTAGGATGGGGAGAAGCTGTCTTGGCAGCAATCACAATGTTGGCTCCATCTCTAGCTGCCTTCAGAGCGATGGCTTTGCCGATTCCTCTGCTTCCTCCTGTGATGAAGAGTGTGCAGCCAGCTAATTTTCTGCAAAACACAAGAGGGGTCATAAGAGTAATCACTCCATTTTACTACCTAGAAAAACCTGCTGGGCCAAAAGATTCTCAAGTGATTCTTCCTAAGATCTCTTTAAGGTTTCAAGGTGAACTTTATTCGTTACCAGTGATTAATTTACCAGCTGCAACACCAAATTAAATAGGGTGTACATTTGCATTCTCCAGAAAACCCAGAAAAAGACAAAATCCTGTATTTTGTCTTCGTCAGAAACCTGCTGGTAAAGTGTAGCAGAGGGTTACGTTTCCAACGGTCTGTATAAAATGAGTTGATTCGGCAAAGACAAAACATGTCAAATTTGTGAGGAAGCATTAATCATAAAATAAAAACACTCACCCCGTGTTGGGCAGCATTGTTCGACAAGTGGAAAAAAGTGACAAATCAGTCCAGAATGTGTGTGTGACCGAGTCCTGTCCCCTTTCACCTACTTGTCTCTTCTTCTTCTTCTTCGCTGTAGTCCGCCCTGGGGCTTCTTCTATTGCTTTGAATTAACGGCAGTTGGCATTGAAATTGATGCATTGGTGCCACCTTCTGGCCGTCTCTCTCCTCAGCAGTCTTGTCAGAAACTTAAAAACCTCCTTCCTTCCGCCTGAACTCTCCACACAGATCAAAATGCCGTTCTCATCCCCAGTTTAACTGCCGTAAATATCATTTATGTTGTGATTTTATGTGTGTAGAATATTTTATTTAACATTGTTTATTTTTATGAATATTTAATTCCTTTAATTAACCCATCATACAGGGGGGAGTGGTTTTCTGTTCTTTGTTTAGTGACGGACCTTTAATGTGGTACTCCACTTCACGAACTTTTATTTGAGGTAACACTGCAAGAAGAGGAAGTTGCAGAAGACATTTTTTTAAGATGTTTTTCTTTGCTCATGGTGGACCTACTCCCTCAGGGGTGCAGCCAGCGAGTTCGACGGTGGTGATGGCGTTTACGACGATGTCGTGGCAATAAATCATCTGTATCAAAAGAACTGTGGTCCGTGCTTCTCTGACGGGAGTGATACCCAGCTACCATTACATTGTCCTCAATCCATCCACCACCAGCTTCCTCTCATCAATATACTGCCTGCATATTAAAAGCACATGTGTGATTTCGGGTTCATGACAATACTCACTGTTTCCCCATCATGTGTAATGTATTGTTTAGGTTACGGTGAAAAGATGCCTCCCCTTGACTTCTGTTGCTACTTCTCATTTGCTTTTTTGCATATGATAATCTTGCCTTTTGACCTTCAACGATGCTCCTCCTCACTGCTTCCTTTGCCAGCTTGTCTGCCCTCTCACTCCCCCAGATCCCCAGGTGAGCTGGGGTCCACAGAAACACGACGCAAAGCTCCTTCCCGAGGCATTTCCCACATTCCTACACTATATTTATCATTAAATCTTGATGACTTTTTGATGCTCCTGTTTTAATGCTTGTTAATGCTGATGCTGGGTCTGTGCCCCTCTTTCCCTCCTCTGATATTGGATCTATGCACTTTGTATTTGTTTTGTTTTTTTCACCTGTCTTATCGTAACTGCCTATCACTTTCTTACATAAATGTCTCCAAATTTGCTTTATTAATGATCCATTTGTCCCCAGTTCTCTGTCCCGATTGCACAAAGGCAATATTGATCTTGCCCCATACTGGATAATGATCACTAATGATCACCGAGCTGCAAAGCTGCTCAACACCAATGTCAAATCCAGCACAGACGATTTACCTGTATTCATGTTAATTCTTCTGTATCTACCATCATTTAAACACACTAGATTTTTCTCATCCATATTCTCTTCAATGATCTGCCCATTAGGATCAGTCCGATCACTTCCCCACACCCATTAAGATCACCACATCAGATGTTTGACCCCTCACCCGTCCTTCTGTCCCTTCAAGTCTCTCTAACTCTAATCTTCCATCTTCCTCTTACTCCATTTCTTCCTTCTCTCGGCATATTCCCATTTGCTCCCTCTTGCCCTGTCCTCCTTGCTCAAATCTACACTTTCCCCGTCCGTCTCTCCAGCTTTCTTTCTGCCCGCCACTGCCTTTTCCGATCGGTGTTTACACCTATTGTCCTTACAGGCCATCGTCCAAGATTCCCCCAACTACTCCCTTGTCACCAACACGGATGATTAATCATGTTTCTAATGCTTTGATTTTTGTCAATTTCTTTCTCGCTCCGATCTCCTGCGTAAACTCTCTTTTTGGCAGCCAATTTTAGAGGTTCCCCCAGAAACCTGTCAACATTATTAAATACCCCCCTGGCTACTTCTTCGTTGCTCATTTGACATCGAGGGACTCAACCGTAACAGCTACACTGCCACCTACTGGACGAGGGCGCAATCACTCTGGCTCTGGTAATAAAACTGACTTTAACAGCCTTTACAATTCACCTCACACTGGACAATATTGCTCCCAACTTTCATAATGACTCATTTATTTATGCTTGCAAAGATACATACATCAAAAGAGAGGGAAATCAAATCTTTCTATTTTCACAAAATTCAAAACACCACAGTTACTTGAATAATAGGCTCGAACTGATTAAACTCTCCTTTCCCTTTTTGTAAGAAATGAATTTATTTTACAGATGCCTAGAGAATTGGTTTCCTTTTAAAATACCTTTTTATTACTTCATTCCTTCATATACTCACTCATACACACACACACACGTCATATTGGTTGCTCTTTGTTTCGATTTGTTTTTTTTAAAAATGCACACTAGACTGAATTTCATCTTCTATGGACAAAAAACTCAATTAATGTGTGTATTGTTTTGTTAAGGAGAAAATTCTGGAAACGTGGCATAGTTAGGGTATGTTTGTGTAACATAGGGGGGATTCTGTGGGATGGGGACACTCAAAGATTTTTATTGAGATACATTATTTTTTCCACAGTATTTGGACCAGTTTCTCTTTTCGCTCAGATGTTCTCCACACTTGGAGAACATCCTTTCACATGGTACTGAAGATGCTGACACACAACAATGTTTTGGCCATCTTAAAAAGGTTGGAGTAGGCATGTTTGTGGTTAAACCAACAGGGGAGTGGGTCCTCTGATCTGGCCAGCGGTGGGTCACTGCACTTTTACTTTTGCATCTGCAGTGGCAATCTTTGCGTTTCCCAAAGGTTAATAAAGGTTAATAGCTGAACTACAAACATGACATGTATCACCATTACTGAACGTCTTTAATTTGGCACACATTGCCAGTCGGGCAGCAGCTCTCTATCAAAGTGATACCCCCAACCGTCCCAGAGAGATGAGGGAAATCACCCAAACCAAAGTCAGGGGAATAACTGAGTGCTTACATGTAGCTGAGCAAGAAACCATGGAAGAGACAGTCAGGCAGGGTTCACACAGGCAAAGATCAAGCCCAAGCCCAAACCTTACAGTCCATATTGGGATTGATGCAACCAGTACCTGAACTGCTGCAAGAAATTCAGGAAGCTGAACTCCGAACAGGCCTTAAAGGGGCTCAAAGATGGTAAATGGTGCCAGAAATGAGTGTGTAATCACACCGAGGACTGATGCACTCTCAAGCACCCCTGTATAACCTGTCAGGAGATGCACCACAGTCTTGTAAGAGTCAAATCAAGAACCAAATGGAAGGTGTACACGGTCGGTCTTCTTCCTACAATAGTGTATCTGGATGATCTTAACAGCTCTTAAAAAAAGTAATCCTGAAGGTGTAGGCTTGGCACATTTCTGAAATGAAAATAAGGAACAGGGCAGGGTGGGTTAGTACATCATCATTTGAAAAAAAAAATCATTACATATTATCATGGAGACATTTTATTGAGAGATCTGTGGTTGGCTTTGTATGAATTATTTCACGTTATTTTCCCCATTCTTTTCTACCCTTCGGCAGTCATTTTCTTTTTAACTGTCAAATAAAAGACAATTCCATATTTTTTAGGGTGGCAATCTGAAAGGGAGATTTAAATGTGATGTAATGCAATGTAATTTAATGTAACAAAATCCTATATGAACATGGCTTATTTTTCCATCACACTCCACAGTCTTACTTTAGGGTAATAAATGAAAGATGGGATGGGAGATCATTAATTTGAATCATTTTAAAATGTAAATAGTTCCCCCCAAAATAATATGAAACAATTCTGGAAATATTTAATTGACCCAGCATCGATACACAAATGAAAGGCGTAAAAGAAAAGTTACAGAAATAAATCGACGTTCACGAAGAATCCTCCGATCTGAGGCGTGGCCGCGCCGGCCGCCATGTTATCCTGTGACGTCACCAAACGGGAAGTGAGCTCGTCGTTCTCCATGGTCGCTGCCTGGCTGCGGAGGGCTCGGCTCGCGGACGAAAAACATCTCGTGCTCCTTCTTCCTCCACACAGACCATGGACGGGTGAGCGCGAGCCACACGGTTCCGAAATGCGCCGACGCCCGGCGACTCTTTCGCCTTCCTTCCGTTCCTCCCTCGGGTTTCCTTGGCGACTGAACCGCACCTGCGCGAGCCTTTGGCGTCAACCCCTCGCTGCTGCTGCTGCTGCTGTTGTTGTTGTTGTTGTTTGCGTGTTTGTCGAGGCGCCTCCCTTCCCACCGAAACGTTCTTCCTCCCGTTTGCGCCGGCTCATTCGCCACCTGCCGTTCTTGGCATCACGGTCCGTGCTGCGTCTGTTTTGGGTTGAAAAGTGTCTCGAGCGAGGACGAACGATTGCGGCGGGGTTTGATCGACGGAAATCCCGCGATATCTCGCTCTACACAGGCGACAGAGCGTTTCCGGTGTTTTTTTTCTTGTTATTCGAGTCCATTGAACGGTGCTTTTTGCTCCAAACGATTGCCGTGCTTTAATAATTAAAACACAAAATCTGTGTCATTTGATAAAGCGGCAACCAGACGTGTTGCCTTCACTGATACAAGAAAATTTAACCTGAGAGTCAAGAGTGGTTTATGGTGTGAAAACATAAATGGCACACTCTTTCTGAGAATGATAACGCTTATATTTCTTTTATCGATTCATCTGCAGCAGTTGGCTTTCACATCCCCTAAGTGCAGCTCTGCGAACATGAGCACTTCTAACCTGTCCACAGGTGAGAACCCCCCCCCCCCCCCCCCCCCCCCCCACTAAATATTTGATGTACACATGCTCGTTTTACGGCAGTAGCCAGTTTATGCGGCTCAGATCCTGGTACCTGATTATCCACACGTCTTCTGGTCTGTATGAGGCACAGACCTGATCCATTATCCCAGTTTGTTTGTTTAATGGCTTCTGTATCTTTTAAGTTGGACTTGCATATTGATTAGTATTCCTAAATTATTATAGGAAATATACATTTCACTATTAATAACACTGCTGTTAGCAGGTTCTCTGTTGTAATAACCACACTGTGAATAAATGCAAGTATTACCCGTTTTCACCACTGCGGCGTTGGTCTTCTGGTCTGCCCACAGTGGATGGCACTGACGGGCTGTGTGTTTCAGAGCGTGCTCCGTGCGTCCCATCTCGGGTCCTCCACCTGCGCCAGTTGCCTTTTAACATCACTGAACAGGAAGTGCTCGCTCTTGCGCTTCCTTTTGGTCGAGTTAGCAAGCTGATAACACTGAAAGCCAAAAACCAGGTGAACAGTAGCTGTTAGTAGTTAGCACGCCGCGGTTGGATACAGTTACATTTAATAACAAACTGATGTTTCCAATGAACTGAAAAAGGGTTTTTTAGAAATGGCGTCTGAAGAAGCAGCCGTTACCATGATGAATTACTACACCTCGGCCCCACCCACCATCAGGAACCAGCCAGTCTTTATTCAATACTCTAACCATCGTGAGCTCAAGACAGACAATCTGACCAATCAGGTGAAGAGCACCCTCTCTGTTCTGTTCACTCCGTTGTTGTTTTTCCTTTATTTAAAATCAGTTATTTGTGACTGTTCTTTTACTGACAGAGAGCAGCGTTGCAGGCCATCAGTACAGCAGCAATGCATTCTGGGACTATGGCACCTGGGAGCGACGGTCGTGGCGTAGTTCACGGCCAGAGTCCCGTCCTTCGAATCATTGTGGAGAACTTATTTTACCCTGTGACACTGGAGGTCCTGCAGCAGGTGCTTCACACTCGCTCGAACCGCTCAGTGACTCGTCTTGTGCCGCTCCGACAATGAGGTGTTGTTGTTTGCAGATCTTCAGTAAGTTCGGCTCAGTGTTGAAGATCATCACTTTCACCAGGAACAATCAGTTTCAGGCTCTGCTGCAGTTCAGTGATGCCGTGCATGCTCAGCACGCCAAGGCTGTGAGTCACACACACGCCTAGATAACTGCACATGCGTATGCATACAGGTGTGCGGATGGAGCAATTGGGCCTACAATGATCCGCTTTTTGGTTTGAAAATTTAGTTTTGGGGGCCTCTTGGGTGTAGTTGGGCCTGCGTGCTCGGGAGCATGAGAAAAGTCCTTCTGTTTTTCAGTCTCTGGATGGTCAGAACATCTATAACGGCTGCTGCACGCTGAGGATCGACTTCTCAAAACTGAGCGCGCTGAATGTGAAGTACAACAACGACAAGAGCCGAGACTTCACCAGATCCGACCTGCCAACTGGAGAACTGGACCCCACAGCTGCCTTCAGTAAGGGGCTCTACATACATCTCCACATATATATAATGTGTGTGTTTTCCTTTCATTCATCATTTCGGTGTGTGTTTTAGGTGTAGCTCTCCCAACCTATGGAGCATCAGCGTTTCCGCCCACATTTCAACACACAGGTGAGAAGACAAACACTTTTGTGTTTGCTGTTTTTCTTTAATCTGCCATCAACCGTTGGTACTCAGCTGTGTTGCTGCACACCAGTTAAACACCAGTCTGCTTTCACCAGTGCTGTGAAATGTTGCTGTGACTCCTTTAATGTGGCTAAAGAGGTGGGTCGGCCTGAGGGAATGTTGTTATTGTAGCTCACAAATTCTTGGTTACCTTGCTTGAGTCTGACTTCCTTCCTGCTGTGGTGTAGTTGCGTGTTGATCCCAGCAGAATTCCCCTGGAGCTGCACCTCCGTCGTAACTTCAGCTCTCAGCTGCCAGGGTTGTTGGTCTGGTTTATCCTTTTATGGCTTTTTGTACTCTTTGACATAAAGAACCCTTTAAGCACAATAAGGTCTGTTTGTTCAACAAACTAAAACCATCAGTATGTTTCCTTCTATCAATAATGGCCTTTGGATTTGAACAGTATTGTTTTCCTGTTGTCAACAGACTTTTCATCACCAAAGCACCAGTTTAAGGGTTCTGGGTGGTGAATTTGTTGAATTTGAAAATATCTTGGTTACAAATGGAGCAGCCTTGTCCCCAGGTCTCTCGGTGGCGGCTGTTCCCGGATCGCTGATGTCTCCTCCTCGTGTCTCTCTGCAAATGGCTCCTCCTGCTATTCACTCTGTGCTCCTGGTGTCCAACCTAAACCCAGAGGTCAGAGGTCACACACAAACCAAGCGACTCGTGCGTCACATGAAAGGAACATTATTAACCACCTTTGTCTCTGCAGAGCGTCTCGCCTCAATGCCTCTTCATCTTGTTTGGTGAGAATCATTCGTGTAGCGAGCCGTGAGGAGTAGAACCCACCCAGAATCCTCAGCGTTGCTATGTGGTTGCATGTCTTTTCAGGTGTTTATGGGGACGTCCAGAGAGTGAAAATCCTCTTCAACAAGAAGGAAAATGCTCTCGTTCAGATGAGCGATGCTACTCAGGCTCAACTTGGTCAGACATTTGCTCACAAACGCTCTTTAAAACACGATATTTGCTGTTGGAGGGTTTTAATTAACAGTCTTCCTGTGTCCCTTTTCCAAACCTTTTCCCCCATCAGCGATGAGTCATCTGAACGGCCAGCGTCTCCACGGCAATGTGATACGAGTGATGTTGTCCAAACATCCAGTTGTGCAACTGCCTCGGGGAGGGGCGGGCCAAGAGGAGCAGGTGCTGACGCGGGACTTCTCAGGCTCTGCCCTCCACCGCTTCAAAAAACCCGGCTCTAAAAACTTCAACAACATCTTCCCTCCATCTGCCACTTTGCACCTCTCCAACATTCCGTGAGACCAGTTTCCATGTTCGGAAGCACCGATTCTGGTTTGTGTCCAAGCCTTTTCCGTGCTCTAAAACCTCTTTGTGTGTTTCGTCCTTGTCCCGCAGCTCTTCTGTCAGCGAGGAAGACCTGAAGGATTTGTTCTCTTCCCGAGGATTCACGGTGAAAGCCTTCAAGTTTTTCCAGTGAGTCCCTGTTTGACGTTTCGCTGCTGTTGTGATGAATTTGAGCTCTGATGGGGTTAATTCCAATGCTAACACCATTGCTAATGCAAATGCACGTTTTGTTATTGTTTGGAATTCCTGGCAACACATTTGACTGGTTCTCCATAACATCGCTAACATGCCTGGAGTTTTATTGCAGTTTTTACTGCCTCGGTTGACCTTCGGAGCACAGATTTTGCTGATAAATTTGTGGATGTAATTGTCCTGTAATTACCCTCCTTATCGAAATTTAGACCATTCGAAAAGCTGCAAGAATTCACATTTTGCACAGTTGGATCTTAAGAAGGTTCTAAGTTGAGCTTCGAAATGCAAAAAGAAGAAATGAGAGTTGTTTGCAATAAATTATTTACTCCCATTAAAGTGAAACAGGCCGTAACCTTTAGACGGCATCTGCCAGAGAAGGGTTCTAAGAACATCTTCAAAGACCTCGTCTCCGTCATCGGCACTGATTGCTCGGAGTTTCCACCAAACATGAAACATTGAAAGCTCGAAAAGCTCTCAGGTGGGATCTCCTGGTCACCCCAGTAACGCATCACGACCATCGAGGCTCGTTGTTTTTCTCATCAGAATGAGAATGAAACTTTCTTCCACCTAAAATTTTGGTGGGGAGGGTGTGAGGACGCGAGCTACAGCGCTAAAGTTCATAATGTGACGTCAGCGCTGGAAACCAGTCATGTGCTGCCCGCGCTCTTCTCTGTGCTGTGGTTGATGATGTCACTTCCCCTGCCGTCACAGGAAGGACAGGAAGATGGCGCTGATGCAGTTGGCATCTGTGGAGGAGGCCATCGAGGCTCTGATCGTCCTGCACGATCACCTGCTGGACCACAACCAGCACCTTCGAGTGTCCTTTTCCAAATCCACCATCTGAACCTGAGTCTCCCGAGGAATCTTGGCTGTTTTTTTTATTTTTTTTAACTTGTACCTGAGTGGTGACTCGGAGCCGACGAGCCCGTCAGGCTCCAGGGTTCCGGACTGGGAACTAAAGGACCACTGGGAGAGTTCAAACACCACCAGATCTCTTTTTGTGCCTACAAACAATCTTAACAGATGAGGACGCAACCGGTCATTGTCACCATGGTTACAGAGCACATTCCCGAGCTGGATGACCCCTGAGTAGCAATGCATTATGGGCTGCGGAGTCCAACAAAGACCAGATGTAAGTGAAAGTTTTGTGTAAATGTTACTTCACAGTGATGTAGAAAAAAGACTTTTCTTGCTTTAAAGTGTAAGTTTCAAGCTCAAATATTGCCAGAATGTTTTTGAAAATGCGACTCCATAAGAAACGTCTTGGACATTATTACAGATTTATTTTTAGCGGAACTTTCAGTAAAATCATTTAAAATCGTTACAGGTCAGTGATGCGTTCTGAAATAGTTTTTCCGTGAACTTTTGAGAGAAATTTCCCCTGAAGCTGAACCCTGAGCGCCGTGCCTTTCCATCGGCACTCACTCCTGCCTTCTGATTGGCTGAAACAATTGTTTGGAAGGCTTTTAATATGATTGATGTTGTAGAATTAGGTGGCTGTGACCTCAACCTTCTTCTGTGCCTTAATTTTCTGAATTATTTGATGTTTGACATGGTGTCTGGGTGGAGGTTTGGTGTTGGGTCTTTTCCATCTGACTGGGTTTTATTCTTTTGTGGTTAGTGATTTTTACTTGGTTTAAATGTTTTAGTGTTGAATGGGCTGAAACAAATTTTAGGGATTTTCTCTTTTTTTTTAACATGAATGTATTTATGCTGTTAAACATGAAATAATTAATGCTTCTGTCCGCCTGTCGTGTGTGTGTGGGTGTGTGTGTGGGTGTGTGTGTGTGTATTTATATATGTGTGTATACATGCCCAGTGTGTGTGTATACGAAGCCGAGCTATGATTGGCTGTCCGACACTTTTCTATTAAACATATATTTAATTGATACCCATTTCTTGTTTTCCTATATATTTTAATTAACCATTTACTTTCAAGTCAATGTGTTCAATTTCAGGAAAAAGCCACAAACCAGCAGGAAGTGGGACATTTCCAGTTTGCCTTCTGACCTCTGATTTAATTTTGAAATATGCGTGAGAGTAAAAAAGGAAAGATAACATCACGTGTTTTGTATTTTGACAGTTACACATTTCCTGTTACAATCACATTTTTTTTTTCCTAAAGTGGAACCAGGTACAGAAATTCTCACAAAGAGGTCGAGACAAATGCTCAGGGTCCAAACCAAACCAAAGTGTTTATGCCTTCTGATTGGACCACATCATTTCCCCAGATTGACTTCGGCTCCACATGCACGTCTCCCCGTCTCCAAGATCTTGTTACTGGCGTCGCTTCTCCTTTTTAAACTTCCCAGCAGCGCTATGACGTCGGCGCCCGCGTCACGTGACGCCCTCGGCTCCTGTTTGCCCCGCCCACGTCCCGTGGCGTCATCGTCAAAACCAAGGCAAGGCGGCTGTAATGTTTCGTACGGCACCGCACACTTTTTAAAAATGTTATCAAATATCTTTGGAAGCAAGTAAATCATATTAGTGCGAGAAGTGTTGTAAAAAGTGATTTGTTTCCGTCTCTACCAACTGGACGGAATTTTCCGCGACACTTCCGGACGTTTTTCCTTCCTGTCACCTTCCCATTCGTATGGTACAATTTACCCCTTAATTCCACCGTGGTTCAAGTAATGTCAGGATCAGTATTGTAACAGCCTCATTTAAAAATAATAATTTTACGAGCTTGATACTTGGCATCAGCCATGAAGTGTAACGCTGCCGTGCGTGTGACGGTCGTGTTCCAGACTTATGAACCACAGCAGCTGTGACAGGAACGTGAGGGCAACTAAAATAGTTTAAGTTTGTTTTGAATCAGACCCATGTTTCGGTGCCTCACGTCGTTTCGTCTGAACCGACCCGAATGTTTAAGTGTTAAAATACAGCTCGATTATTGCATCTGACTCTGTTACAGTTGGTAAATGATATTTTTATTGTCCTTGCATGAAGTTGGGGGGCGGTCATTTGCTCTATTAAGGGCACATTTGTGTTAATTTATTTTTTATAGTGTGACAACGTTGTAGCACGAATAAACCAGTGGGGAAAAAACGAGCTGCCCTCATCTTTTCTCTCAGCCAATCAGAGAGCAGAACACTCAAAACACACCGTCGCGCGACATCCAGGTTCAAAATAAACCTTTATTGATCAACAGTGACTGACAACAGCGGCGCACTGTCCTTAAAAAACAGCGAACAATAAAAATCATGTCCAATTATAGTGGATGGCAAGGGGGCGGGGTCTGTCCGAGCTGGCGCCATCACCCAGACCCACCGTGGCTATGCTAACAGCTAATAGCAATTTATTACAGCTGAAACACACGCACACATTACAGTGTTGTGACAAAACAAACAGTTCAGAAATATAAAACTTTAATATATTTTCGAACTTTTTCTAACCATTTTTTTTTTGTTTTTTTTTTTCCACTTTTTTGGTAACTTGAAATGTCACAACCAATATTTTCAGTGCTGAACTTGCTTAAGGAAGCTCTTTTTTTTAACTGCAGTGCTACAGAAGATTACTTCAAAAATCACTGAGGCCTTTCATTTTTTATTTGTCTAATCTGTCGTCTTTATATTAAGTTTTTAAACAAGATGACAAACAGCAATTTGAGATTCTAGTGAAATATTTAGAAATGGGGTCAAAAGCTGCCGTTGAGATTTATGAGAACAAAAGGCATAAAGGTTCACTTTGTCTTTCGGGTTGGTTGTTTTTCCACTTAGTTCCCAGTAGAAAAATGTCATATTTTCTCTTATTTTATTGTCGGTAACAACAAATTGTTGGGAGGCCGACTCAACGGCTCCGCTCACATCGGCAGAACAAGAGCAGCTCCTCACATCTGCTGCTCGGAAGCCTTTTCCTTTTCTATTGCAACACAGAAATTCCTTCAGGAGACGCATTTCCTCTTCAAGACGAATCGGGCTCAGAGCCACGTTGTGTTTGTCATAACAGGGAAACTTTGAAGCCAATTTCTTTTTTTTTTTGGTTTGGTTTTTAGCCAAAATCAAATTTAAAGCAAAAACAGCAGAAACCAGCAAATGGGGGAAAAGTCTGTTTCCTTTTCAAACAGCAACATTATACGAGTTTACTGAACCACTGTAAAATAAACCACTTATGAAATTCTGTGAATTTTTCTGCAAAAAATGAAAACTCTCCCCTGACTTTCAAGTTCATTCATCGCTCCAGACCTCCTTGTTCTGCCATCATTGGCTTGTTCTGATGTCGTTTACTTCAAGCACCAAAAGGAACATAAATAGTTAAAACAAACACACACACACACACACACACACACACTCACGCACTTACTTACTTCAGTTTTACCATTAAAAAAAAAAGTCTCTTTCGCCAGTCCGGTGCTCTTTTTCAAAGATGGTTGCCATAGTTACTAGACATCGAGTATCTCCTCAGCAGTGCCACCACAGCGCAGCCGGTAGCGGCCGGTTCTCCAGCTGATTGTTGGGTCCCACAAAGCCGACAGGAAAATCTGCACGGCCATGGACTCTCTGATGAACCAGGCCACGGCGAAGTCCAGCTTGGAGAAGCACAACGGTCCACCCTGCAACACCACAACTTTCATCAATAATCAGTCGCTGCCCGAGGAGGCGTGGCCAAAAGAAACACTAGTTTAGAGAAATATTTTTATATTCAGCAAACATCACTTCCAGGCTTCAAGAGGAAAAAGAAAAACTGGGCTTTCAGAATAAAAGCATTAGAATGTGGGTACCTGAACACCGGTCAGCTGGATGTAGTCCGATATAAACCAGGCAAGACAGTGACACATGAAGAAGACCATCATGTCCCACCTGAGAGAGACACAATTCAGAACCCAAGACAAACCAAAAACGGCTGCACAACGCCAACGGCGGTTGCCTCCTTCCTGCTCTGCGATTGATCGAGTACCTGAAAACGTAATGAGCAGCCCAACCAATGATGAGGCTGGCCAAGAAGCACTCGGAAACGGGCTCCAGGACAGTAGCCGGAACCATGTTGATTCTTAACTTGGTCCACCTGAGACAATTCAGGACAGAATATAAACTCAAATGATCAAAGGTGGAGAAAACAGCTCGATATTCATCCTGTCACCACTTTTGCAGCGCATCACCTGATCATACGGGACTGGAACTGAGCGATGGAGTACGATCCAGAGTTCTGCAGTGCGACCTGCGTTGCCATGGAGAATTTCCATCCTCTAAATCAGACAGGAAGTGACATCGTTTCGTTGTTGCGCACCACCAGAGAGGGCAGCGAAAGCTAATGCTAACACACGGACCTGTCAGCGATGGCTTTGGCCATGAAGTAGTCCTCAGCAATGTACTGAGCGAAGGCAACCAATCCGCCCGCCTGGTCCAGCACGTCTTTCCTCATCAGACACGACATCCCCGTCACGCACTTGATCCCCGTAACGTTTGCAGAGATGTAGGACCGCGGGTGGGACGTGCCAAAATACACCTGCGAGCAGGTAAACGTCCGTTACGGGCGGCGCTCCGAAGATGCCACAGTGGTAAAAATGTTCACCTGTGCGCCCGCCCTGGCAGAGGCACATTCGCCTTACCTGCTCCAGGGTGGCAGCAAATCCTTGTCGGTCAGCCACGTAGGGCAACCCGTGCACCAGCCCCACCTTGTCCGTCATCTGATTGGTCATGTCCGCCAGGGTGTCGGGTTTAACTGAACGCAAAGTTAGCATTAGCACCCATGACCCCAGAACGCGCCGAAAGCTGCCGAACCGGCCGGTTTCACCGACCTCTGATGCCGCTGTCGCAGATCCACACCAGGTTGTATCTGGCTCCCTCGTAGCCTGGCATCAGATTGTTGATCTTGGGGTTGATTCCCACTTTTTTGCCCCCTGCAACCAAAGAACAGCTTTCGCTAAAAAGGTGTCCCAAAGGCAACAGTTCGCGCATCAACGCGACCGCATCGTGCTCGCCAAACGGACGGAAAGCTCACCGACGAACAAACGGGCGTCCACGCCGGGATATTTTGCCAGCAGCTTTTTACAGACGTCAATGGCTGGATCATCTTGATCCTGAACACACAGCAGGATCTCGTACTGCAAAAGAGAGATTCCAATGACTTCACAGCTGAAGCCGATCGGGCGACCGCAGCAGTCACATGACCACGCCGAGAGAAGCTCGGTCTTAGGGCAGCGAAGGGTCACCTTGGGGTAATCGAGGGTGAAAAATGTCTCTAGGTTGGACATGAGGTTGGGGTCGACACCCTTCAGAGGTTTCAGCAGAGAAACTCCTGCCAGCTGTGCAAATGGCTGCTTGACCTCTGACCTCTTCTTGTGGAGGTGGAGACGCCTAAAAAAAAAAAAAAAAAAAAAAGGCAGATCGGGCATCAGGTCATGAGAAAACATCCCACAAATGTGACAAGACAATTCAGAAGGGACGAGGTTTAATGTAGAACACGGCGTGATTTCCGGTCATGAGGTCCCACTTTACGACAGTCAGATGTCCCAATAAACGAGGAGAGGAGACAGGAAGAGAGCAGAACAGTTCCCTCTTCTCACGTCACAAGTCCGTTGTGAAGAAGAGTAAAGTTGCAGTTAAAACTAGGACTGCAGGAACTGTAGCGTGGCCACATTTGAGGCAGTCCTGCTTAAAGGCGTGGGGGCTCCTTACAGGACACACACACACACACACACACACACACACACACCAGGACACCGTGTGCAAACACAGTTATAAAGTTCAGCAGCAAGATTAGCAAATGAGCCAAGATAACGACTGATTCAATTTGCAAAGAGGAAATGTTCGGAAAATAATTTGGCTGCGGCGTCAACAGAAAAAAGGTGACATAAAAATAAATGATCCCCGACTGAAGCAATTTACACTAATCAACAAACGGAGCTGCATCCTGCCGGGAACGGGTCATGTGACACACTGGAAAGGTCAGAAAGTATCTCCTCCGTCAAGAGTGTTCCAAAGATGATCCTTTGTTAAGGCCACAGGAGATTCTCACAAATCCTCTGTTGAATTCCCCCCAGGCTCGGAGATCCTGTGTGAGCCCAGGTGACCGAGCCCAGGTGACCGAGCCCAGGCTGCTCTCCGGGGCTTCAGCCCGGCTGTGGCTGCGGTTCCGTCAGGCTGGAACCGACCCAAAGCTCGGAAACCCCTCGGAGACAACAGAGCGACCCCAAATTACCGAAAACAATCATTTCCCATCAGTGGTTTCCAACGCAATTCGGCGGAGGACAGGAGACATGGAAATTTCACCAAATGCTAAAAACCCAGACAGGAATAGAATTAAACAGGCGGCGTGAGCGGAGGAGAGAAAGGCGCAGTTTTAAAGCGTCGAGGTCAACCAAAGAATGAGCTCGAGTCCCCGACACCAAGAGCCCAGCTAACGTCTAAACTGCGGAAGGAAAACGCCCAAACCAAACGGTTAAAAAGTCCATTGTTAAAAAGTTCAGTGTGCCAGGAAACCAAGCAATATTCGGAGTCCAGTTGGCTGAACGATGGTTCGGTAGCACAAAACACGGCGTGAAGCAGGTGCGTCGCCCCGCTAGCTTGTAGCTAGCAGCGGCTAGCTTCGCCCCCCAGCCCGACTTACGCGTAGATGATGGACATTAAGTGCATAAACCACAGAACGAAGAACAGGATGAAGCCGAAAAGGGCGATTCCCTGCATGGCGAGGACCAACACAGCCATGTCGGTCCGGGGGGGGGAAACGTTGCTGGCAGGGGCTGGTTCGAGACCGGCAGCTGACCGATGGTGGTGGTCGGGCGGGGGGGCTACCGAGGTAGTCCGCTGTGGAATGAAGCGTCGCCCTCCCAGTGACACCAGCACCGTACGTCAGAAACCAGCCCAGTTGATATGGACACGAAGTTCCGCCGAGGCCTGGTGGTGCTGCTCGCGGTACAAATTTCACGGGTTTGCCAATAGCTTAAACGACTGACTGTCAGCTGACCGACAGGGCGCCGAAGTTAGCTTCCGTTTCGGCATTTAAGGTGAAAGTTAATAATTAATCATTAATAATTAATAATTCCGTCATGCTGAGCGTCTGTTTCTCCACCGAATGTCCCTTTTTACTGCCTCTTATAGATGTGAAATCCTTTTAGGCCAGTATTATATCTGTGAAGAGGGGAAAAAGAGATGGACAAAGTTCAGATCCAAAACGACAAGAAATATGACTCTAATAACTCCCTGATGTGATTAAGATGAGAAGGATCACAAGAACACAGGAGCACAGAGGGCTTTTTGATGGCCACGAGGAGCTCATCCTTCTAACTTCAAAACAAATGCCAAAACATTATTTTTCTATTGATTAGAAACATGATGAACATGTTGATCAATTGGTTAATACGAAAAGAAGCTGCTGTTGAACCCTCTTCACAGCTTCAGCCTCTTAATCTTCTCAAGCCTTTGGTGTTCCCATAATAGGTGAGGGATTGGTGTGTCAATAGTCACCACAGCTATCATCATTCTTCTGCCAACCAGTTTATGTTTCCTGTTAGCAAAGTAAACTGTTTGTGATCATATAAATAGCTTCCACTCTTCCAACAATTAACAAATCCTTTAATTTCAAATCAAATCTTTTCCTTTCTTCTCTTACCAGTGTGGCTCTTTATTGTAAAAGAGCTTAAGAAATAGTTAAATGTAGTTGGACCAGTCTATGGACATAATCTGATGACCTACAGCAACTCATGAAAGACATATTTGTTCCTGTCAAAGACAAACCAGTCAATAACAGAGTTGACCACCACCCGCTGTTAAAAGAAACCCTTTTTCCCTCCCATCCTGTCTCAACTAAAGACATTTTAGGACCATGTATAATCTGATTGAAGAGTTAAGAAATAGTTGGAAGATAAAACTAAAGAATTGCAGATTAATAAAGGATTTCTGCATAGAATATCTTATTTTCTGAAATATGGAGGACAGCTCAGCCTTGGTCACAGCAGCAGGTTTCTATAAAAATGCATGATGACGCCTTTGATCTCATCTGCAGCAAACACCAGGTTGCTTTGATCTCAAAGCACTGAGAAGCATCAATGACCAGAAAACACGCTGTTGAAACCCTCAAACCGAAGCCAAACTATTTTCTGTGTAGAAAATCTCATCCTCCTCTCGACTGGCTCTGGATGTTTTAATACGGCCTAAGGTGGCACCAGGCACGAAAAAAGGCCACTAAATGGGCTTTTCTGCATTTTCACTAATAGAATATGACTTTCACAAATCTGATACTGGGTTTCAAGGTTGTGTTACCCAAAATGCACAAAATATCTCCGCATCAATTTGAGATTCTAAAAACGGACAATCGGTGAAGAATCGGAAACAGCACGGATTCACTTTCCCCTTACTTCCGCCTTGACTCCCGAATCGCAAACTAACTTCAGCGTCATTGACCCGCCAGGGGCGCGGCGCAACGGTCGCCACTACGTCACTTCTGGGTTCTACAAAATAAAATGCCTTTATTTTCTGATCATCGCGCTTCGAGTTACTTATTTACTGCTTGTAGGGTGAACTTACCCCTGCTTCATCAAAGTTTACCCTCGAACAATAAACGTTGACCACAGGTCGGCGCATCTCCCATCACCTTCAGTTATCGTTCATAAAAAGACCCATCGATCTGGAATTCTGGATGTTTTTCTCTTAAATTCATCCGATCAAAGGTGAGGTTTGTACCTTTCATGCTGTTTTAATGTAGAAAAAATTGAAACGTTCCAGCTGTTTGTTTATTAGGAATATAATGATTATATGAATTTAAATAAAATGGACTCCGCATGGTGAGGTAGTCTCACCCTCTCAAAAACATTAAGATCAGTGTTTTGATTTTTCAGTGATTGTACAGATAAATTAACATCAAATCATGATTTTCCTCCATAAGCCGTCTTTTCCCGCACATTCACACGTTCTCTGTGGAAGACGTCTCCTGGGGCTGTTTGCTGTGAGCTGCCCATGAACATTCAGGGTTCTCCTTCCAGCTGCCGTCCTGTGTGTCATAAACTTCCTGTTGATACAGAAATGGTGATGCTTTGCAGCCGATGGCACAGCAATGCTGCTTCTTCACACTTCAGGGTTCGTACCTTCTTCCATATGGGAATCTTTGCCTTCAGCTGGTTAATGCAGTGCTGGATTGCCTGCTGGCTGTCGTGGCGATGTGGAGACGAGATTGCCATGACAACGCTGGCCTGACCCACCTCCACCCACCTGTAGAACCAATTTATAAATTTGATGGGTGGTAGCACATCTGGATAGAATAAAGATGGTAAAAAGGCGCCTGCTAGCCCCAGTTAGCAGGAGCACTGAGCATCACACCCCAGTCGGTGATGCACACAGATGTGCGCCACGGTTGGCCAGCGCGCTCTGATGTCAGCACACAGCTTGGTGAACTCTGACTGGGCCATGGGCTCGTAGGCTTCGTACTCCAGACCGGTCACCTTCCTGCCGTCGAGCTCATCCTCACGGGTTGTACCTGCGAGACACGACGTACAACTGAAGCAGAAGTTTTCACATTGTTTTCCACACAAATGCTGACCGATAGATTCAATACAAACCTATAAAAACTGAAATGGCTCCACAGGAAGCGCTCCCAACTGCATCCACCACTTCCTGTACAGACAGCCAATCACGACTCAGCTGGAAGGCGTCCCTGCGGTGCTCCGAGTCGCTCATTTCTGAGAATAATAATATTCAAGTGAGAATCAGGAGAAGAAACACAAGATGACTATCAGACTCCTCAATGGATTCAGAGCAATAATTCACCCTTTCTTTTTACCCTCCACTGAGAGGAGGCACCACGGCAACCTCGTCTCCGTCTCCCAGAGTCACCGGTTGGTCGTCAATGGCAATATACTGCTGACGCACAGCCAGGACCACCTGACCCTGCAGCACAGAGAGTCTACACACAAACCGACAGTAAGTTGTAGGCGTGTGTACAAACACAAAAGTGCACAAATGTTGCTTTGAGCGGACCGCAGCACCTCGGGTGTCGCTGGAGCAACAGTCCCCACAGCTGCTGACTGCTGAGCGGCGTCGGCGCTGGGATCTCCTCGGCCTTGACCCCAGTCAGCTCCGCACTCTTGGCAAAATACAAAATGGACACCTGCGACAAGAGACCCCGGTAGGATTCAGCAAAACCTCGGGACATTTTATTTTGGAGCCTGGACCCACGCGGTCACGTGACACACATAAACCCGTGAAACGTTGACCTCCTCGAGCCTCTCACGAGACACAGCAGCTCGTTTCTATGCACGTTTTTACCAAACGCAACCTTCCAGATACTGCACAAATCTTCGACGAAATCGTAAAATGTAACTCAGCTATGCCTGGAAACAGTCAAAAATGTCGCAATACAAAAAAAAAAAAAAACGAGAAAAAAACAACACGTGAAACGTTCGTGAATAGTAAATATTAAACAGACGACACAAAATCCTCGTCGAAAAAGGCATAATTGCGAAAAGAACGCGTAGTCTCACCCTCGCAGTCATTGAAGTAGCAGAAGATTTAGGATATGTGTAGAAAGGCTTCACCCAAACTTGGCACCATGGTTACCGTGAGCGACTGTAACTTCCGCCTTCTTCTTCTTCGTGAAAGCTTCTTCTTCTGTCCTGGTCAGTTCCGCACTGTCGCCACCTAGCGGTCATGTGAACATTTAGGTCTTACACGATCCACCTTTGACGATATCTTATTTTTACATATTACCAACAATACGTGTAAAGCCATTAATCATACAGATTGATGAATTTATTAGGGTTTCATTTAATTTTAAAAGGGAATCTGCATTATTTTTAATCTTTTATTATCCTTTTACACAAAGTAGCATAAGTTATTATGTACATTTCAAGACAGCTTTTTCTTGCTATCCAGTTTTTAACGGGAATACAAATATTACATATATATACACATACATATATATCAGCCTAAATCAGGCGTAGTGAAGTTCTTTCATACTTTGTGGCACAGCTGCTGTCAGATGTGGAAGTATAGATGAAAGTAAACTACGAGAGCCCAACAGACATCAACATGTAGCAGGTGACTTAAAAGTGACGCCACGCCGACTGACTCCCTCCTCCAGGCCGCCAACACACATTTGTGAAAGGCAGCAGGTGAACTGGCTGATCGAAATAGACCTGAGGTGAGAATGTGAGCCTGAAGAGTTGTGGATCTTGGCCCTGAGGCTCCAGCTGGGTCGATTATGACTCAAGAGTCTCTGTCTCACCACCAACACTCGCTGCTCCTCTGTGTTCAGCGATGTCGTTTAAGTTCTTTTTCATTGCCTCCAACTCATTAATGACCTTCTGACAGCAACGGCCTGAGTTGACGATGACGTCGGACAACCGATTGTCCTCCTCATGTCTCCCAGTGAGCCTGAAGAAATTGGTGATGATCCTCAGTGTTGTATTTATTTCCTGCATCACTGCCAAAACGACGGACGACAGTTTTCCGCTCCGTGTTCTCAGTTCCAACAGAATCTTCTCCAACTCCTCCAGGTCGGCCAGAACACACTCGGCCTCGACCCCTCTTGATTTCTCCTCCAACTGTGCACATGTCGTCTTTATATGCTCGACTTCACTCCTCAGTGGCTCGACCGTCTGCATGAATCTTTCTCCCAGTTTGGCCACCTTCTTTCCAAAGTTATTCTCTTTTACAGTTTTTGTTACATTAGCGGTGACACCTACAGCACGACCAAAAGTAGCCACGATCCCTCCAACAATGACTGCGCTGATGCTCGCAGCACTGGAGAAGGGAGCTGCAGACAACCCGACCCCACAGATGAGGAGCCCCAATGCTGCGCTCACGCCTCCTCCTCTGGTGAACATCCCAGCCGCTCTCTCCATTTCATCTATTTGATCGATGATCTTCTGAATCTCTCCCGCTGTCTGTGTCAAGCCCGGTTTGCTGTGGTCGAAAGCTGTAATAAAGGATTGAGCCTGTTTGACAAGCGTGTCCATTAATTCACACAGCTGTGGCGGCAGCTGTTTGCTGCGCCTTCTCCTTCCAGATGAGGCCATCTCTCCAAATGTCCCGCACAGCTGGAGACGCTCAGGTCTGATCAGAGGTTCTCTGTGGAGACACGAACAGGTTTACAGGGATGTAGAGGAACGGAATGTACGTATTTATGAATGTGTAAGTGTTTTATTTGTGGGGAGAGAGAAGAAAAACGGACAAATTCCACCGTAAAGGCGCACCAACCTCATAAAAGAGAAAGCGAAATTAAAAATCTTCACGAAGGCCGAAGCACAGATCCACGTTACAACATCAACACAGTTAAAAACTAACAGTTAGCTGGCATTTAAACTCATTGCTGCACAATTTGATTATCTCACTTAAATCCCAGTTCGAATGCAAAACTCACCTTCTAGCGAATTACTCCGTCCTCGTGCTCGAGTATCAGTCCGCCTCTGTGACGACTGGCAGTTCCTTCCGCTGTGGTACAAAATAGTTCCGTCTTGATTAGCACAAATGTCATTTTGTTAACATTTTTTGGAGTTTTTGGAGATCTAAGACCGCTTTTGTATCCAAAATCCGTGCATTTTAAACCCGAGAGCGTTTCTCACATGTAAATATTGCGCAGTTTTTATTTGTATAATTTAACGAACACTAAAATTAGCAGTTTTTTGGGGAAACATCAGAATCCTCAATTATTTAACACCAGTTAAGAGCAGTTTTACCTAATTTGAGCGAGTCTCTTAGATTTGATGGATTATCTCAGCAGACGGTCCACGGAGTTCCTCATCGCAGCTCCAAAGTCCCAAAAGTGAAACTTTAACTTGTTCCGTGTATATTAAAGTAAATGATTAAACTAACAGCGGCTTTACCTGGAATTTATTTCGCTCAGTCATTTTCAAACTCTTCATGGTTTATTATATTAATCAGAAAAATGAATATGTGCAACAAAGTGAAAAAGCAATTTTGGGAACAATGAAAACATGTTCGGAACGTTCATATTTCGTTAACCTCACTCAGAAATGGACATAGTTTGTTATAATATTCCTGATTTCAGATTCAGGTAAAAGGAAGAATTTTAAAAAACATTTGACCAGACACTAGTGGGACCTCGCGAAGAAGACACTCAAATCCCAAAATTTAAAAAAATGCAAACTTTAATACGCCACAGAAACTCAATTATTTACCATATTTAACATCCCTTTAACATGGACAGAACCTGCTTGTCCTGACCTGCTGTAATTGTTCCCCAACACTCTTCATGGGACCCTTTCACACACCCCTTTCACACCCCCCTTTTGACACACCCCTTTCACACACCCCTTTGACACACCTTTCACCTTGGGGCCCAGTACTATCAGCCTGAAGTGGAATCTTCCTGTGATAATTAGGAATTTTACAAAAATAGTTTATCGTCACTGTAGTCTGTTAGTCTAATCATTTACCGTAATGCCTCGTATAAACAGAGAAAGTGGAATTCGGCTGAACTGTTGGTTGGTTTGACCGCAGGATGTGGAATAACAGACAATTCGGGAATTTCGATCTCCGCGTTGCTTTAGAATCACAACCAATAAAAACAGTTCACATTTAAATAACTAATTCCTATATAGTCGGGTTAAGAGGGCGAGCGCCCCCTGTTGGACAGACGAGCGAAAGAGACAAAAGAGAAAATTACAGAATAATTTATTTAGTCAACCACAAATTTATCCCAAAAATAGAATTTCAACAAAATATTTGATATGTAACAAACTCATAAAAAGGACGAAAATAGTGGTTTTAGCAATACTTTTCTTCTTCCAAAATATATTTTTTAAAAATGATATTTTCCCCTCAACCTGTGATTTTACAGCAAATCCAGATTTACCGATCAACCAACTTAAAAAACCAATATGTGCTTTTTAGAAATATTCCCTGATGCATTTACATAAAATTAAAACATACAAATAATAAAAAAACACATATTTGAAACAGCTTACCCACAACCCTGCTTTGAGATGAAAACAGTAGAATTCACCATTTAGCTCTCACACGCACACACACACCCACACCCACCCACACCCACACCCACACACACACACACACACACACGCACACACACGCACACCCACACACACACTTATTTGGCACTTAACAGAGCAAAGCAAGTTTTGGTCCTTTTTCCCATGGAAACATCCAGCAGCTCCTATAGTGTTGATATTTCAGTGTTTTCTCTAGTTTTCTTACTCCATTACAGAATTGTCTTAAATATTTTAATTTCTGACCCGATTACCTTTTGAACATTCTGTTCATCTGTAACACTGCCGACTTTGTGTGACCATAATTGACCCGAGTGGTTTACAAAATTAAATCTTATCGTCCTGTTTTCCTCTTTTTGTCACCTCAACTTTGGTGTTTTTAGTTGATCTCCACCCGAAAAGCGCTGATTTCCATCACTCGTAGGCGACTTATGCGTGACGGCTGTTCTGGTTCGTCGTCCTCCCGCAGCAGAGTGAGACCCGACCGACGGACACAACGAAACTGAAGAGGAGAAAAGAGATCGTCCAAATTCACCTGCAAAACAAAACCAAACTAGGTTTAAGAACCTGGCAGAAGATCTGAAGTCATTTTAATTCTGGAGCGTTTAATATTATCAGTTAAAAATGGAAATCTTTCATAAAATGTCTTCTTTTCTTTTTTCACAGTGAACGTGTGTTACCTCCTCGTGCGCGCTCCACGTGCACTGCAGAGGCACATCAGGTGTGGAGCCACAGTCGAAGCCCCTCCGGTGGAGGAGCAGAGCCGCTTCCTGTGACGGAGTTTCTGCTTCCTGTTTACCAAAACACACAAAAAGTCCGATTTTATGTCAAAAAAGACACCAAAGGTTTTCAACTATTTTGGTAAATGTGGATTCAGCTACATGCTCGTCCTCGAGCGTCCTCAGGTTCAGAAGATGAACGTCACATGGCAGCGAGGAGCGTAGCGGCAGGAAGGGGCGGAGCTTCGGCAGTTCAGCTTCGCCGCTGGTGACCATTGTGATTGGTGGATGGGAGAGGGCGAGAGAGGTCAGGTGGGCGAGCAGCGACAGATGTTCCACAGAGGCTCCTCCAACCTCCTGTCAGGAGACACATTGAGGATCTGAAACCATTGAAAGCATCAGAAGGTTTTAATCATCCGATGTCCCACGAGGCTCCGCCTCCACACCTGAGCCCCGCCCTTCCTGTCCTCCAGCAGCAGATGGTAGAGACTCTCTGTCAGCTTGTTGTCCGTCACGCCCTGTCCGAGTCCACGGTTGTCGTCCTGCTGCAGCGTCCGGTCTAACATCACCTCCAGCTCACCTGCACAGGTCACATCAAAGAAAATCCGCATCAAAGCTCAGGTGCTGACGGGTGCCGCCAGC
Organism: Takifugu flavidus; assembly: GCF_003711565.1. Classification (NCBI taxonomy): domain Eukaryota; kingdom Metazoa; phylum Chordata; class Actinopteri; order Tetraodontiformes; family Tetraodontidae; genus Takifugu; species Takifugu flavidus. The sequence goes on along the minus strand of NC_079539.1, from coordinate 6,531,313 downwards.
GTGCCGGGCTGAGACCGGAGCGTCAGAAAGTCACCTGGTTTCAGCGACGCGACGCCCTGACTCTGAGCCGACAACAGGGTCAAACGAGAGGACGGGTCCTGCAGGAACGCCGCCGAGGTCATTGGGTAGAAGTTGGCCTGCAGGGGCAGTTTTGAGAGCGTCCGTCGCTGCTGCATCTGCTCCGGGACGACACGTCAGCAAAAGTGCTTCTCCCGGAGTCGGTTATGTTTGGAAAAAACGGGAACGGACCTGAAAACCATTGAGGTCTGTGTGGAAATGGTTGCCACTGGCAACATCAGTGACAAGCCGCATGGCGAGCTCGTGGTTGACCTCTGACCTGATGTCCACCAGATTTGAAATCTCCAGGGATCTCCCAGCATGCACTGCAGTGACAGAAACCATCTCACTCGGGGAAAAAGTCCCAACTTATTGTTAATAACCATGTAATAACATGACATGAAGGTCCGGTTACCATCCAGGTGGTACAGTCGGACTCTGTGCGTAAAGTGTTGGAAATGGGACGTGATGTCAGAGTAGACTGGACCTCGGGAGACTCGGACTAGAGGAGGTTCTGACGACGAGTACAGCTGCAGCAAAAAGAAAGAGTGAATCCCAGTGAAGGAGGTCCGGTTGGGATCGGAACCTGGTTCTGGACCTACCCGGGCCCCCTCGTTGCTTGGCAGAAAAAGGTAAGCGCCACTCTTTTCCTGGCTCGCTCTGGTTCCGTACCACAGAAACTGAACCTGCACCTGACGGACCAGGCCGGACTGGAGCCGCACCTTCTGCAATCCGCAGTTTGAACATCGTCATGAATAAAAACACGACTCACATCTTGGTTCTGATATGTTGGAACAGTTCGACCTGGAGGAGGCCGGTTTCTGGAGAACTCCATATCTGCACGTGCTTGTTGCTAAGCGACAGATACGCTGACGCTGCAGCCCCGTCAAGATGTGACACCTGGAAGTGTTGGGCCTGAACTGGTGCCGTCTTACTGTGATGAAGGAAGGTGTACTGAGCCCGGTAGGAGGAGCCAACGGAGGCTTCGGTCACATGATAGATGACGAGTGCCAGAGGAGGAAGTTCAGCAACAAAGTCCAGCTGAAAGTGAAGATGTTCCATTTTAAATAAGCATCACGGCAGCGCTCCTATAAACCCTGATCCAGGCTGCTCCTTACCTGGAAAGCTTGTGTGGAGGCGCGGCTTGGCTCCGCCCACACAGCGGAGATCTGCGCGTCCACTGGCAGACCCGTCTCCGCTTCCACAACATTGGCGTCCGGGGAATCGATGAAGACGCTGATGACGGACGTCCTGAACTGCTCCGTTGGGTTAAAGATGACGAGCGTCCTGAAACGAGAGGGATCAGATTCACGTCAGCGTTTCAACGTTAGCATCACGCTACCCCCGCGTAAGCCCCGCCCCCTCACCTGGGCTTATCACTAAGAGACAGCGGCTGCTTCAGAGGCAGAGCGTCCTGAGCTGCAATCACGTCGTCCTAAAAACGAGATCAGAGGAGACGTACGTAAAACTAGAAAATATAAAGATTATACTCATTCACATTTAAAAAGAGCTGTGAATTGTTTGCCTGTGATTAAACTGGACATTGTCTGTATGAGTACCATGAGAAGGAAGGGTTTGGACTGGTCATTCAAGTACTTTTTCTTGTCCATCAGAAGCAGCCAGTGGGCGGAGCTCTGCAGCACCTGGCGCAGGTTCAAGATTGAGTGAAACAATCTGTAAAGTTTGGACATTTTAAGTGAACGTACGTATTTGGATTAAAGACACAACAAGTTTCATTTAAATGTAAACATTCTCTTTCTCTCTGTGGAATTATGAATATGAACAATTCCACATCACGGAGGAAGACAAATGACCCGTCGGGACACATTAAAGGAGGCTAAGAAGACGAGGAAGGGGAGAGTTTATGTTAGACTGTTGCTAAATGAATGGATTTGAGGGGACGCTAATGCTAATGGCTCACACTACGTGGGACGGTACCTGTTACTGTTGCCAGAGGTGATGTCGTCCTTTAACAGAGAGCATGGAGGAACAAATAAGAGAAAAAGCTAAAGAGCTCTGAATACTGAATAATCTGAGATGTGAAACTAAGAAAAAACTTTATTTAGGAAAAATTAATGAAATGAGTGAAAGCATTTGGTTGATGATCCTCTTTAGAGCAAAAAGGCTGCAGTTCTGGAGAAGCAGCTTTTTTACCTGGTTCCATAGTCCACCACTACAGGGTCCCGGGCGGTGCCAGTGATGCCATCGTGGTGCTGGAAAAGCCCCAGGTTACGCCTCGCGGTGGTGAGGTGATTGAAGAGCTGCTGCGCTGGGAAACTGTCAGCTGGATGATCGTCTCCACGGAAACGACGCATGTCAGCCAACGTTATGCTGAAGATGATTTCTGTCGCTCTGCCACAGAGACAAGAAACACTTTTTAGACCATTAAACATTTGAAATTCACCGTGTAACTTAGTTTGACAGTCGCAACAAATGGTAGAATTATAAAAGCAAATGGGGGCAGTATAGTCGGACCTCTACTTACGAAATTAATTGGTTGCGGAAGTTGTTTTGTAACCTGAAAATTACGTAAGTAGAGACGTGTTTTCCACATAAATGCCCTAATCCGTTCCAAGCCCCCAAAAATTCGGACATAATTTTTTTATAAATCACAAAAATGCATCAAAACATGTAACAAATACATGTTACAATTAGATTACCGCACAATAAATGTAGGAATTCAGCGCGAGGCTTCTCCAGGAACAAAATGAACTTTAGGCTAATCTTACATTAGCCGTCATTACTAGCAACGAACGTTAACACTTGTGGTAACACCGCCATCTAATGGACAAACATACGAACACCCACAATAAATCCCAGTTACGGCAACATTCTTTGGCGAGATCAACCAAACGCATCCCTTTTTCATGCTTTTCTATTATTTCTTGCTTCGTTTGTATGGATAAAAAGCTCTCTTCTTCTTTTTCACTTTTCTCCACCACTTTCCTGGGGTCCATAGCGAATAAAAGTTAAACAAAGGCGACGCTGGGACACACACAAACATGTACATATTGACGTCCCTCCCAGCCAATGGGATGACAGGAAGATGCTAGGCGATAGCCAATGGGATGACAGGAAGATGCTAGGCAATAGCCAATGGGATGACAGGAAGATGCTAGGCAATAGCCAATGGGATGACAGGAAGATGCTAGGCGATAGCCAATGGCTGAGCAGCTACAAGCATGTTTGCGTTCGCTAAACCTGCGTTCGCGGTAGCGTATTTTTGCCTTTTGTGTCCTGAAAATTCCGCATGTAGAGACGTTCGTAAGTAGAGGTCCCACTGTACCTGAGAATGGACTCCAGTGTTCTGTCGAGGCGTTTATAAAACGGCCTGGAGGTGAAATATCCGCTCCAGTAATGATCGTCACGGTCAGCATAAGTGAAGAAGTCGCCACGAACTGTTGGGAGCTTCGTTCCTGTTGCCTCCAGACGTTGATGAAGAGCTTGAAAATAGTCAGACAGAGTCCCAAAACGAGCCTAAAAAGAGACGACAGGAACAAATGAAAGAACCTCCGTTAGAGCATTTCTCTCCACTCTAAAGCAGCTGGGACCCAAATCCTGTTTCAGGCCTTCACCTTGATGTGGAGGTCTGGGTGTTGGTCAAAGTAGTCGAAGAGCTTCTGGTAGTTGTTGAACTGCACGTCCCACTCGCTCGACTCGGTGTAGCGGAAGTCGTCCCCAAGCGGGACCAGGAGAACCGAGGAACGAAAGAGACGAGACTTCTGGCGGTACTGATCCAGCAGGAGGAGAGCTCTGAGGGGACAGACAGAGAACCTCTGGGTTTATTCACACCTCCATCCTCGCCATCGCTGGCCCCGCCCTCTGCTCACCTCTCATGGACATTCTGCTCCGTGATTGGCTGCGGCGTTTGCCTCCACGGACAGGTGAGCCGCCTCCCTGGCAGACGCTGGAAGTCGAACTGACAGCAGACCGAAGGGTTGGGACCGCACGTGTGCGGCACGTCGTAGCTGTAGAACGGCATCATGTGACAGGTGATGTCGTTGCGGGGGGAGGAGTCTGAGAAAAATGCACACGTTTACATGCAAACGTTTCTGCGCCTTTAAACTCTCTTTCATATCAATGTCGCCGCTCCACACTAACCCCAGTTCTGTCGCCATAGAAACTCAAGCGTATGCTGCTTAGCAAAGTGCTTCTTGACGGCGTAGTGGACGCGCTGGATGACCATGTTCTGGAGTCCGGCCCCCTTCAGCAGGTAGGTCATAGATGGGGAGTGACCGAACGGATCCACGGCCCAACCGATACGCGGCTTCACACCTGGACAGGAGGAGGAGTTTATTCCGGAGTCGTGTTAGCGACGCCACCGCCGGAGAGAGGACGCCGGCAACACACACCCAGGTGTCTCTGCATCCACTGGTGTCCCTCCATCAGCTGATCCAACATGGCAAAGTAGTGAGAGTTTGCTTCGTCGGTCATCACCCACCCGCCCGTCACCATCTCCAGCTGCCCCGCCTTCAGCAAACTGACCAATGGCGAAGGATCAAGAGATCAAAGCATTTTCAACACTAAAACAACAGAAGAAGGAACGGTGGTAAAGAAATGAAAATCCCGTGCTCAACTCACCTTTTGACCAAGTCGCGCTTCTGCTCATCGATGTCATTCCACCACTTAGAGAAGAAGCTAATTTCTGCCCAGATCATCTTCCTCCTAACAACGATAATCTGTCAACCAGCCGGCTCGCTACTGATTTCAGACCAAAGCGTCACTTCTCTTTACCTTTTGTCTTCACTCAGCTTCGTCACCATATTGTCCAGGATGTGACGTGTTTGGTCCAGGAAATATTTATCAAATGTCTTCAGCCAGCCTGACACACACACACACACACATTTTAAATCAAACTAAATTGTGTTGAATACGTTACATCAGGACAAGGCGACTTTTACCAGGGTCGTTGTGAGAATGAGGCACGAGAATAAGTTCCAGCGGATGTTTGTCCCACTCGTTTCCCTCGTAAAGGATCTCAAACCCTTGTTTCCAGGCCCCGCCATCGGGGTTATCAAACGGAAGGATGTTATAAAGATCGAGCATCTGAAAACAATACAAAAAATGCAGGAAAAAGAGAAACTTACATCCAGGAAGTTGAAGATTAAATAGTTCTCCTCCAATGAAGAACATTAATAGGAGGATCACAGTAAGTTATATTAGAGGAAGTCACAAAATGCTCATGTGGAGGCCCTCCTGACCAGTAGGGGGCGCTAGACTATCTACAACAATCAAAGAGTTAGAAAAGGAGAGCTAATAACAGTTGTGGATGACAACACTGTTTAGACACTGTCATCATGGTGGAGGTCTGCTGGACTTTGTTTGATCTCCTGGCTTCTGTTAATCTTTGTACCCACTGATAAAAACTTCCAAATGTTTACGGAGCTGAATTCAGACCTTTGTTGCTCCAATTCACCACCTACACTACAACACAGCCAATGAACCAGATGTTTGGGCATCGACCATCAGTATAATCATACAGTATTACACACATAGTTACTGCTACTAACCTGCACCCCATCAGTTCCATTATTTACTCCTTTAGTCAACTGGCAACCGGGCGGAGCTTCCACCAAGCTCTGGTTGGCCTTTTCTCCTCCTTTTAATAATTTCTTTTGTTGATCCAGAGTGTCATGTAGCCTAATAACCAGCCTGTTGTTGTCCCCAAGGAGGTGCTCCAGTCTCTCTATCTTCTGATGGAGGTGAGACAAATCCTGCAGGAAGACAACATTGTGGCATGTTGTGGGATGTTTTATTTTCAAACTGCACTGTTTGCACTTCCAGGCTGAAAACCTGAAGACATCTGACCTCTTCCACGTGTCCAGGTAGCCCCGCCTTCTCGTGCTCCAGGTCCAGCCTGTGCATCACATCCAGCATCCGGTACAGCGACGTCAGTGCGACAAAGAAGGCTGCAGCGGCAACCACGGTCAACAGCCTCCCCCTCTTCATCACTGAGGAAGAGTGAAACAAAAACATGAACATTAACGCTCTGCACAGCAGACTCAGAGCCCTTTCTGAAGTTAGGATTTTCTCAGAAGGAAATACACACAACAGAAAAGACAGAAATCCAGTTTTTGTTGGAGATTTATTTTGTACTTTTGTGCTGCAAAAATTAAAAATTAGAGCAACATCAAAATCTTTCACAGTAAGAGTAGAACTGGTGTCCAGAATGTATTATTGATAATAAAATAGATAAAATATCAACTTCTCAATCAAGAGTTTGGATTAATTATGATGACTCAGGCTTGAATGATACAGAACCGATAACATAACACTGACTCCAATACTCATGAGAGCAAAAACAATGTCAATAATAACGTCAAAAGATGCTCTTCAGAAAACTAAACACCCAAATCGCTCAAAGTATACCATAAAATGTAGTCATCAGCCACCACACGAGTAAACACTGTAAGGCTGAACGCTTAAATCCAAGACCCAACGAGACAGCCAGCGACCGTGACCCACCTATGCAAATGACGACATTATTTGTATTGTGAGGAACAGGCGTGTACCGAAGAGAAAAGCAAAGAGGATGTGAGGTGTTCTGCAAGCAATGATGTCCCAGAAAGCCAACAATGTTGCCAAACCTGTCCAGGATCAGACTTCGCCCACCTGCAAGACAGATGTGTTTGGGAAGCAGCAGCAGCAGCTTGACAGAAACAGGACGCTGGAAGATTTTAAAATGTGGCATCATGCACAAGAAGAACTGTCCGTTTTCCTGAATTGTGTGATGACATCCTTGCGTCATGAGACACATGACAAGTTGTTTGTTCAGGCAGATTCAATCATGAGGATACAGCAGATTTTCTTTGATGAGCTTCACTTTACTTGATTAAAAAAGACAAAGTGATCACTAAACACACACACAAATTTAATCATTTTTTCCTGTCAATAGGGTGACACTTCTTTTTTCCCCCTCTCTTCTCTTTTAATTTTCCCATCAATTATTTGTTTCTTTTGGATTGTATCCAAAATGTTCCCGGATGGGGGCCTTAAATACAAAAATGTGCACAGTAACCTTTCGGTATGTGTACCTATGATTCATGTTGCTGATGCACAATAAAAAAATGACAAAATACAAAATAATGTGAAAAAATTATTTTCTTTACAGGTAAAACGTAACTTACAATTATAAAACAAAGAGCTGCATTCGAATGGACAATAAAGAACAATATCTTAGTTATGCGTAACTAGATTAATAATTGTATCTTATTGAAAAAGTTATACATTATCAATAAATTGACAATTTTATTAGCAAGTACAAATGCAAACCATTTTAAAAGTTTGCTTTGTGCCTGCATTGGTCAATTTTTGCAGTTTTCGGCAGTTGCCTGTAAAGATAAAATCCAACTTTACATTTAAAACTAGAGTTCCGGAACTTCCGGGTCTGACAAATTTCTCAACCTCGCGCAAACTACTGTGCCGCGCGTGACGTTTCTCACCTGTTTGGAGACGTCGTTTTCGGTCCTCAATGACCCACGTTGACAAAATATTAAAAATCACCAGTTCAGTAAAATTCGCGTTAAAATAAAATCAAGCAGGATGGATTGTTGCCCTCGGCGCGTGCTGTCCGCTGTTTGTTATGCTTCCGGTTTGGTTCAACTGACTCAGCACAGCAGGTAGCACACTTCCGGTTACAGAGGGCCAGTTTCCTGTCAGGGAAGAAGTCAGGAATGATTGTATTTACCGGTACTGTTATTAAGGCATTATACACGAAATCCACAAATAAACTACAAAAACAACAAAAACAATGCTGAAATAATTCTGCAGGAAGGAACTTTCAAAGAATGAAAGTCTTAGTCTAAGAAAAGTCTTGTTGTAACGCGTTTGTACTGTGTACATGTGATATATGTGATAGACTCTGATTAAAAAAAGAGATTCTTTTTCTTGTTGAGTAACCAAAAAAAAGTTTATTTAAACACAATCTGACCTGAACTAGTTGCATATAGATGGATAAAAAGGCATTTTCAAATAGTTGTCCAAAAAATGCGGGACGAGCCTCAACAGTTAGAATTTAATTAAGTCTGAAATTTAAGCACAGCCTTTTTACAGAAATGTAGAAGACTTTTGAAAGTGTTGTGAAGAGGTGGAATGCAGAACCCTATGGCATTAGTTCAGGAGTGATAGAAGGCTGTCAATAGATTTCGTCCATCTTTGAAGATAAAGTAAATCAACGGGAAACAATTCTTCCTTTTCTACTTCAGCAAGCCACAAATGTCCTCCACTTGTTTCCTTCTCTTCGGCAGCTGGTGATGTTGCATTTGCACCTTCTGGTCATTGACTGTGTTTTTTAGCTGTGGCAGCAGGTCTTCATGCTTTGAGACGGAACTCTGCATTTGTTCAGTGTGGTCTCGCTTCTTGTCCTCCAACTGGACGACGGACGTCTCACACTTGGCCATTTTTGTGTTGAGCTCATGAACGTCTTCCTCCAGATGCTGAACTTATTGTCATAATTGGAGGACAGTTTCTGCTTGTCTTCGGTCAGTTGGACTCTTGACGCAAAGTTTTGGTTTTTATGTGTGTTTTATGGTTCTTCGCCCTGCTGACAGATTCTCTTTTTGCCGTCTGCTTCTTCCTCTTGGTTGCATCTCTGATACATTATTGTTAATGATCACTTCCGGGTTCTTGTCCTCCAAGTCTCACGGCCATTCTCTACATTCTGAATAAAATTCAGGATTTCTGTCTCCTGCTTGTTGTCCTGCTTATCCTGATCCTTCCCGTGGGTATATTTCACCTTGCAGTCTGCAACCAAGTTTTACCAAAACTGTGTTCCTTCTTCTTAAATACATATGTATAATCATGTATAAACATGTAAACAATGATCTACATTTGAGAGGGATTTTTTTTCATTTTGGAAAAAAGACAGGAGCTACGCGCTCGTGACGGAGTCACGTGAGCAGCCCTCAGCAGTGACGTCAGGTCAGCTGACCTGAGCACAGAGGAAGAAGACCAAATCCTTCGTTCCGCCGACCTTCATTTCGGGAGCTTCCGCGTATTTTGCCCCGGTTCTTTGCAGCTTTTCGCGGACCTTTTCCTCCGACATGGCGAGTCAGTCACAGGGGATCCAGCAGCTGCTGCAGGCGGAGAAGAGAGCGGCGGAGAAGGTGGCCGAAGCCCGCAAACGTGAGTAGAGGAGGCGGCCTGAGAGCCAGCAGCTGCCGCGCCTGCTAGCACATCGAAGCGGATGAAATTAAATACCGATGTGTTTTAATCAGTGAGCAATAGACGAGGAAAAAGAATAAAAATAACATGCTGTCACACACGAACCAGGGAAAATGAGGTAGCCGTGGCTTCATCCGGTCCGTAGGCCTATCCAGGCTAGAAAACAGCGACTTAAGGGTTGTTTATTCATAATTGTATTGTAAATTCTACTATAATACCACTAGACGGGTTTTTTAAAACTTCCTCTTAATACATCAGTGTGTGGAAACATCTCTGATTCGCGCTCATGGTCTTTCCTCCTGTCGAAGCAGTTATATTTGAATTTAAGTGTTGTATCAATGCTCTTCTGTAATACGAGGGTCTATCATTATTTTGATGCGCTAAACCAGGTTAATTTCTGCACACATTTCTCGACTTACGCGATCAGTCCATCAAAAATAGAAAGAAATCGGGAGCAGTTTGCTTCATTATCAGGGTTTAATTTTTATCCACATTGAAAATGTCTATATATAATGTGAAAGCTCAAACTCTACATTTTCGCTGCAGTAACATATTAATATATGTATATTTTATTTATTTTATTGACTCAACTGTGGAATTTGACTGAGAACTGCTTTTAGTCGATCCCGCCGATGGCCGCCAGGTGGCGCTCGACCCCACACGACGCGCCAGTAAACCAGCGGCTGCAACAGCCATCAACACTAAAAACGGCGTGAAATTGAACTGTTAACTTGGGTCATTTATTGTCTTAGTAATTCAGCTCATTGGCAGAAACAACAGAGTCAAAGACATTAAACATATTTAGACAATCTCAAGACGCACTTAGTTCTGTGATAATTGGTTATTGGCAGTGTTCAGTGTTTCAGTACCTCATTGTGAATTTATGTAAATATTTAATGTATTTGTTCACAATGGTATTTTTTTAGTTTCTCCCTCTTCTCTTGGTTTCATTGTGAAATACTGCTAATAAGTTTGCTGAAGATTTCACATGCTTTATTGAAAAATGAAAGCTTGTGTTGTAAAAACAGCTCGTGTCTCCCCTCTACAGGCAAAAACCGGCGTCTGAAACAGGCGAAAGAAGAAGCTCAGGCGGAGATTGAACAGTATCGCCTTCAGAGGGAAAAAGAGTTTAAGACGAAGGAAGCTGCTGTAAGTCACAGTGATGTCAACACTCATAATAATAGTTCTGCTTTTTAATGGCGCACCGAGAGGTTTTCTTGGTCGTTTACATGACTCGGGAATATCTCACCATGTTTTAAGGTGTCTTATCCCATTTTCAGTTCCCCTATTGTGAGTTCTTCGTTCTCTTTTTGCTGAAGCAATAGTTTTCATTTGAAATCATCGTGTATTTCTGTGTCTTGAACTCCAGGCCCTTGGTTCCCATGGAAACAGCGCAGTAGAGGTCGACCGTGAAACGGCTGAGCGAATGGGTTATATCCAGGCGAGTTACCGCAGTAACCGGGAGGCAGTGCTCGGCCAGCTCCTCCAACATGTATGTGACATCAAGCCCGAGTTTCACGCTAACTACCGCGTGGCTGGTTGAGTGGGTGGAGCTTTTCAGCTCGTGGGGGTGGGGCTAATACCTGACGCGGCAGAGAAAACGGGAACGTATGGACATTTGCAGCATTGGTTTAATTAGAAAACAGTAGAGTTCGGACATAAACAAGCAAAATCGTCAGCAGCTAGCCCAAAAACCTTTATTTTTGAGACGCAGTGTTCATGTCTTCCTGTTTCCTGCTGCAAAGAGAACGATAAATGTGTTATTGTGTTGACGTGTATGAAATATTTATATATATATATGAATTAATTCTTGTGTTAAATGTTTGCAAAATCTAAGAAATTTCTCTGTGCTGGAAAAAAAATTAGCCAATGCGCTGTTGGATTAAAGGAATTTAATGAGCTGGTTGGTTGTTGGAGACAGTAGAAAATACAGTTTGCGTTATTGTTAGTTTTCTGTTTCCTCCATGTAACAATGTGACTTCCTGTGATGTTTGTGGAATGATAGTGAAAACATTAAAATGTGGTTGGCTGAATGTTGCTCTTTTATTATTAATATTAAGATCATCCCACATCAGGATTTACACTGCAAACACAATACTCAAATTTAAAAAATCAAAGGCAACTGATAAGCCTTCATCTGAGGAGCATGCACAGACCCTCTAGGACATCCATGGAGGTCCAACACACGATGGAGCCACATCATGACATGAGCATGTTCACCGTTGTTGGATCAGCCCATTTGCCCACTTTGATTCAGAATAATATTCTGAACCCAGCTCTCAGTGGATTTATGACTTTGGTCTCTACTGTTGGTTATCTTGTCTTGTGTTGCATTAGAGTTTGGAGACAAGCTTGATTGAAACCACACCAGGATTAGGGGGAGAATGTCATCACCACTTTGGGCCCTTTAATGCTCCCCTAGGGCTGATGGTTAAATATAATGACTACATTTCCACTGAACAAAGTAGCTCTAAAATTAAAGAATAACCCCCCATAATACGATGAAGACTCACTATGAACTGACATCTGCTGACATGTTAAGTGTCCACCAAACCCTAAAATATAGAGCTATAAATACAGCTGCTCATAAATAAAGGTGAATGAAATCAAATTACTCAACGGGCCCTGAATTAAACAAAAAAGGAGGTAAAAGTTCCCTGCATTAAGTGACTTTTCTCGTTTGATTTCTCTACTTCTGTAGCCACGCGCTGATCACATGACCCTCCCAGTCTGCCATGATAGTATAAATGCGCTTACGTGGCTATAGCGCAGCCCCGCCCCCAATCAGCAGCTTCCATCCTGATTGGTCAAACTGGCCCCCTCTTCCGAGCGCCCTATTAGCCCCGCCCTCCTTGTCCCTTGTGCGTGACGTCATCGCGCGGCGGCACGGAAACGGTGGCAGAAGGAGCTGAAGCGGGTTTGTTTTCTCGGGGTTTCACGTCCACCGACATTGTTTGTTGCCGAGCTTCCAGACCAGAACTGCGGAGGTGGTTTCGACGTCAGGTGAGCTCAGTTTTTCGGATTTTGTTAAGACTCTGTCCAAATCTCTCTGACCGTGACCTTTGCTGCAGTACAGTAGTACCGTGCGTGACCGTGCGTGACCGTGCGGACCCCTACACAGACCCCCTTCGCAGACCCCCTACAGTCACGGACGCTCTGGGAATGAGGGCTCTAGGCTCTCAGTGTCGAGGGGAAGCGAGGCTGGAAATCGGCCTCGCTTCCTCGAGCTTTCGCGGCCGAATGAAAAATATTTAAAAAGGGCATCTTGTTCTTTGATGTGCAGCAAAAGTTTATTCTTCTTAATCCCCTTAAACAAAATAACGTTATGCTTTCAGCAGAATCCTCAAAACTCACACACACACCCCGGTTCTGGGTCGTTTGTGGGTTCGCTCGGGTCAAGGTCAGGTGACCAGGGTCCTTTCTGGTGCTGGTCTAATCCCAGCAGGACGGGTCAGGTCAGGCCCAGGTCAGGTGCTGTCCTGGCAAGGGGCGATATCTAACTTAATTTATCAGAGATGTTAAACATTCTTTCATGGAAATGCTTTGGTCTGGCCTGAGATAATTACAGTACAGTAAAAACACTTCCTTGGTTTTTCAGGTCTGGTGGCTCAGACTCTCGAAACCAGGATTTGTTTTCCCACAGAAGATGAATTCTTCTTTTGCTTTGCCCGTTTGGTTACCTGTGGTGTTGCTGCGCCAGCTCAGACCTGGGCTGGTGGCTCTCTTAATTGCTGATGTGTTTGGTGGAGGCTGAGGGATGGCAGCCATGTTTGTTGTGGTCCACCGGCAGAACCGTGGTGGTGTCGGGCTGCCAGAAACGGACCCACCTCTGACTGGATCCAGAGGTGATCAGCATGAAGACCTTGAGGGCTCCATCAGTTCTCTTGTGCATCTTTAGAACGTGTAGCAGAGCTGCTGTGTCTGTTGACCACCGTGACCTGACATTGGACCCGTGTCCCTCAGAACATATTAACCATTACCTCGATGTGCCATAAATGTCTGATTGTTGTCATCTCAGCTCTTCTGGGGCCACTTTTTGTCAATAAAATGCAGATAAGGAGGCAGACAGACGTGTGAGTGAGCTGAGGATGCTGATCATCCACTCAGGGACAGATCTTCGCCCGCTCCCCTTCAGGAACCTGAATCTGGGCGCGGCTGGAATCGTCAGGATGTCACGTTCCAGCTAAAATATGTGACCTTGCTGTCGGGCTCAAAGGTCAACGGGAAGACAATCATTGACAGTCTTGATCAGAGCCTTAAAATCCCAGATAGTCGTCCTCATCAATCCCGGGAGCTGCGATCACGAACGTGCACACGTGAGCAGCTGGACGGAGCTGGAGGTCTGGAGCGCACGGACTGATGTGCAGCCAGCAATAACACAAACACACACAGCACAAACACACAACAGGAGGCCTCCCATTGTCAGGAGATGTTTGTCCAGAAAGCTCAGGGAGTGTCGCGGAAGCTTCACAATGAATCAGGGCTGTGAGTTGGAGGAACTCCTCTCAGGTCGGGTTGTTTGTTCTGGAAAACTGTCAGCAGTTTAGTTTTAATTGGCCCACAGGGTTGGTTCGTCAGGTTAGTGCGACCCGAGGAGCCGTCAGACACGCTTCAGGGTTGGTGTGAAGTCGGCTTCGGCCCGGCTTTATGGTCCCGGAGATAAGGAGGCGCTCGCCACTAGTCAGAGGAGGAGAGAGCGAGTCGGGCCTCGGAGCTGCGGGGGGCAAAAGTCGCGCCGCTATCGCCTTTTATCGCGCTTCCCAAAGGTTGCCAGATAAATCTGATGAGGTGTCAGCAAAGACACCAAGAGGCTGCTGATTCCTCTGCAGACGGACGGACGGAGATCGTACAGACGCACAGACGTCACTCTTTAACTCAAATTGATGCCGACTGGAAGAGAACAGAAAATAGGATTTTCCGTCTTGCCGGTGGCGATACTCAACCTTCTCTGCTCATTTCTGCTCCTCTGATCGAATTGACCAACGTCAGACGGGCGTCTGGGCCGCTCTGATTGGCTACGGCTGCCCAGCATTGCCTCAGGGTCTAGTATCCAATCAGATTACAGCAGGACGTCAGGGCGACGGGCGCTGTACGTGTCAGTGTGTTGGTCTCTCCCGGCAGCGCGGCGTCACTGAACAGAGAAGCAGCTCCGAGGTAAGAGAGAGTGCGTTTGTGATGTCTCTCGCCCTGTCACGGTGAACGGAGGGCGACCTTCTTTCCGAAGTTTGACGTTCACCTGATCGGAGCTCAGTCTGAAGATGTTGGGGCACCTGTGGAGCTGAGACTTTCATTTGTGGGGAAACTTTTATCTGTTTGTGCTCGTCAGCGTGAATCCAAAGGGTGCTAAAGGTGTCGAGTGTAGCGAGACGTTTAATCAAAGCAACAAGTGCACTAACCTTCGTGGTCATGTGACCAGAGCGCACTTTCCAAGTTTTCTCTGCATTACGTTTGAACTATAAACAAGCTGCTTTTACTTTTGGTGTATTACAGTGTTATATAGGTTATTTTGTTGCTTTTCGTGCCGTTGGCGTCACTCCAGGAACATTTAAATGCGTAATCATGGTTCATTTTTCTAATTGGTTAATTGTCTGAATGCTTAATTGTTTGGGTTGGGTCCCTGCAGACGTGAATCCAATGGACCACACCCACCACCATTCTCACCCAATGGCCACGCCCACCAGCGGAGGTCACGACCACGGCGGAGGAGCAGGCGGCGGCACTGGGGGCCATGAAGGTCACATGGGCATGGTGAGCGTTGGCTTCATCTCTGCTGTTTCTTGCTTGAACATGATCACTCGTGCTAATTTAGTAACGAAACATTCTAAAAGGCTTGAGTTGTTGTCCAGGTGATGACCTTCTACTTTGGCTACCATAACGTGGAGCTGCTGTTCAGCGGACTGGTCATCAACTCGCCTGGAGGTCAGTTTGGGTTGTTTTGATGTTCACCTGCGGAGCTTTGAGCTTCACTCTCTGCTGGTTGTCCAATCAGAGATGGTGGCGGCGTGTATCGGCGTCTTCCTGTTGGCCATCCTGTATGAAGGCTTGAAGATTGGTCGCGAGGTGTTGCTGCGTCGCAGTCAGGTCAACGTGCGCTACAACTCCATGCCTCTCCCCGGGAGCGATGGCACGGTGTTGATGGAGACGCATAAAACTGTCGGGTAAAGCTGAATATAACTAAATAAATACATATGTACATACACATACCAATAAAATGTATGTAGCATGAGAATTAACTCACAAAACAGGATTACATTTGGATTCGTGCACGTTTTGAGCCAAATGTCGATACAGTTTAGATGACATGAGTCTAAAGTGTCACGTATTCACTCTCAGCCAAGTGAGGGAGAGACAGCAGCAACTTCTAAAATACACCAACTCAGGACGCTTCAGGTGACTCCAGTTCTGGTTCTGGTCCTTTCTTTGGGAATTCTCTAAACAAAGGAGCACTTGTGAAGGCTTTACCAGTCCATTTTATTTCACTCATTGGACTTTATGAGTGAGAAATTAATCTTCCTGGGGGGATCTGGAGGCTAGGTGACGAGGAACTGACCTGGTGTGTGTAAACGGATATTAATTGGGCAGCTTGCACATGCAACATGCTAATGCTAATACAGTGCCAAATTCTACATTGAAGCTAACAGGGTTGTGGCTGCATCAGGTGGTGGGATTTTAATATTTACATTTATATTCACGGTGGAGTAATAAGATAATATTTATTGTGTTAACATGCTAACCGTCATGCTCACCTTCTCTGATCTTTTCAGGCAGCGGATGCTAAGCCCCGCCCACTTTCTGCAGACGTTTTTGCACATCATTCAAGTGGCTGTCAGCTACATTCTGATGCTCGTGTTCATGACCTACAACGCCTATCTCTGTATCGCTGTGGCACTGGGGGCTGGCATGGGCTACTTCTTGTTCAGCTGGCGAAAGGCCGTGGTGGTCGATATCACCGAGCACTGCCATTAGCTTGCATTAGCATGCACGTGGAGCGGCACCTGTAAGTTTTGCTAATCACAATCAGTAAATGCTAACAAGCCCTTTCACTCTGTTAGCATGGTAGGTCACTACAAATGTGTGTTATGGTGGAAAAATGAGTAAGCACAGCAAACTCGACACTAATTAGACAAATGTTTCTTGGTAACCACGGTAACCACCACATTGTAGCGTAACAGGCACACTAACCCAAAACCTAACCATGTTGTTTTTGTTATTTTGGCTCATTGGATGCCGTCCATTCACAGCATCCATCGGTTTCCAAGATTCTGATTGGCTGAACCAATGATTCTCCTTTTTGTTTTAGTGCCATGACTGGAGATTTTTGCCTGTGAGTATAATGGCATACGTAACACGCAGAAAACAACCTTAAAAGCGTATTCAGTTGTTTAGAATATAGTACATTAGAGAATAGAGGATCCCATTTAACTATGTTGATTTTTTTTAAATTGCAACTTTTGCCTATAAAACCATTTTTCATTTTTTCCTTTTAAAAAAACATGAACATGGATTCAGCCTCTGGGCCTGTCGCTGAGTTTAACAGCCTACTTTTATTAGTTCATTGACAGGTAATAAAGTATGTATTTAAAACTCTTGGCCACCTTACGCAATCCAAAAAGATAAGTTTATTTATTGATAATTTAAAACATTACAGTATTGCCCTGGTATGGCTTTGGTTCATAATATAAAATGATTTACAAGAAATGGAGAAATGTGCTTGGTGGAAGGTTTAAGATGCTTTAATGTTTCACCTGTAAACGTTGCCGACTTGTTTATAGCCTGAACACAAAATACAGCAAACATTCCAACATACTTTACTTTTTCAAATAACAGCATAGTTATAATGAAGAAACTATATGAATTAATTAGGGTTTCTGTGTCTTTCGATGGCCTTAACCCGACACCAGTTGCCTTATTACGTCTGCTGTCCAACTGACTGGAGGCCAGTGTTTGATTCCCTGGTGCTGCTGTTTAACATCAACACGGGTGTAAATGATTTACAGCTCTTACTTTAGTACATCTTAAAAACTGTCATCTGTGCGTGCTTTTATGAGAGGAAATGTTTCGTTGAAGAAGTCTACGACACAACTAATCTGTTGCTGGCGAGTCAAACACTTGATTGGAGCCTAAAGTAGATTTGTTTTTTTTAAACTTACTGTTCTGACCATGTCGCAGGGGCCGATTAAAGTTACTGCTTTCCAGATTTTATTCCATATGTAATTCCAGATTTTATTGGATTAAATACACCAAAACAACAGCGATATATATTCTGTCCAACTTTTGGCCACTGGTAATCCACACATTGGACCGTCTACGTGATTCAGCCGCAGCAAAGTTCAGGTTGAATCTGATCCTCTGTCAATAAAAATGAAGTTGTGTTGAAATGGTTCTTTGAATATTCAGTTGATGTATAAAATGTTTTGTCTTAAATGCTGGAATCCTTGATGTAAGAATAAAGTTTAGTGGAAAAACTCATCTTTATGAGGAACTTTTTTTGATGCAGACTGTTCAAAACATGAACAGGGTTTGGTTACACTGCAAAAAAAATACATATTTTTGAAAGACTATGACGGCAGAAATCGTTTAAAATTTGCACCAATACAACCGGTAGAAACACGCAGTTCTCCCGCCGGCCGCTAGATGGAAGCAACGCGCCGGAAGTGAATAAGAACTTCCGGGAGCCGGAAGACAGGTTGATGTTTTGCTGCAGGTCAAGTGAATCAGGACAAAACTCCTCCTTTTAAGCGCGTGGCCACTTTTACAGGTATTCAGATGCTCTCAGGTGAATAATTATTCCTGCCCATTGATCAGATATCAGTCAGTCTTTTTGCGCCGTTTATTCAGTCATCGACACAACGATGGCCTTCAGGCGGCCGGACAGTTTTGATGGGCTCGGCTACCGCGGCCGAGATGACCCGATATACGGATCTGGCTACCCGTTAAGGAGCGCCGGACAGGCGGACCTGCAGCACCAACACTGGGTGACCACGCCGCCAGACATACCGGGTAGCCGCAACCTTCACACCGGAGATCGGACTCCTCAGTGGGAAGAGTCGCTGGGAGAGCCTGCCGGTGCCGCAGCTCCGGGCGGGTGGGATGCTCCGCCGCCCGGGGTCCCTCCTGTCGGTAGGGCCGCTGAGTGAATGTAGTGAAGATGGCAAGCTAATCATAGATAAGGATGATGTAGAAGCAGTGTTAATGTAATTAACGGCGGAATAAGAGTCTAAGGACGAGAGTCTATATCATGTTTTTTCTTCTTTTTCTTGCAGAACAGCTGAATCGTTTTACGGGGTTTGGAATTGGACTTGTCAGGTCGGATCCCTTTTGTAAAAGTATTATTCAAGAAGAATATTTCTCGTACAGGTGTATTTTGAGACGTGAGAGTTCACTTTAGGTGCGTTGTTGTGGGGAACCCCTGTTATGTGGCTGGGCAGAACTAGCAAACTGGAATTCATTAAATGTCCACTTAAAGTGGACATTCTTGTTGGTGTCTGTTGTCATGAA
Organism: Takifugu flavidus; assembly: GCF_003711565.1. Lineage (NCBI taxonomy): Eukaryota > Metazoa > Chordata > Actinopteri > Tetraodontiformes > Tetraodontidae > Takifugu > Takifugu flavidus. The sequence continues at coordinate 6,512,596 of NC_079539.1, read as the reverse complement.
TGCCAGCCTGTCTCAGGGAGGGAAGCTCAGCAATTACTGACTTAAAAACATCGAGAGTTAATACTTAAAACCAAGCTTTTGTCCACCTGCAGTCTCTTCACGGAGAATGTCCTGGCTCACCCCTGCATCGTCTTCCGCAGACAGTGTCAGGTATTGTTTTGCCTTATTCATTTTCTGATCGATATATGATGCAGGTTGTCCGTTATTTAGCCCATAGTAGTGTTGAATCCATGTCAAGGCTTCTCCTCAGACATTGAGGATCAATAATGATCTCCCCCTGCTAACCTGCTTTTCTTTGTCATTATATATGACCAAATGGTTATTTTATAAATATGTTCCAGGTAAACTACCACGCCCGCACTTACCACCTGACTCCATTCAGTGCCGTCAACGTCATGTACGCCATCACCAAGGTTCAGGTACCTGAAAACACAACTTCAACAAAAATTATTCTGTATCAGAAGCAACATTTTGCTCAAATTTAATCAGAGAGTTTCAAATTAAAAACGGATTTATTTTTCTGACATTTGTTTTAATGCTGGTGTTGTTCAGGTCACCTTTCAGACCAAAATATTTATTAAATGGTAAAATTCTCCATTTGTGTTGGGTAAAATTGAGTATCAGCCAATCAGGTATCGCTCGTTTGTTGTTTAGGGCGTCAAGGCTTTGTGGAAGGGGATGGGCAGCACCTTCATCGTTCACGGCATCACGCTTGGAGCTGAGAGCATCATCAGTGAGGTCACACCATTACCACGGTAACCGCCCTCTCTGCTCACTGTACTGGAGTGTTCCAGGAGAGCTGCAGTGTAACTGAGTGTTGTTGTGCGTGCAGAGAGCTTCCACATCGGTGGACCTGGAAACAGCTGGCTGGACATTTGCTGCTCAAAGGGTCAGTTCACTTCTGCTGCCGACTCAACCATTAATCATCCTTCTAGTTTCTGTGCTGACGTCTGGACTGATTATTGATCTTCACTCGATTATTGATATCATTTCCATTGAGTTTAGACTTAATTTCTTTCTGGCGCTCTCTCACTTGCAGATTAACGGCTGTCGTTGCTCTTCCATTTTACTGTGCGAGCCTCGTCGAGACTGTGCAGGTCAGCATGGATTATTAATCACAAGTCAACTCTTTTATGTGTCTTTTAATTGCGTCCAAAAGTCTCAGCGAACATGACTGTTTCCCCTCAGAGTGACATCGTCCGTGACGACTCGTCCTCTGGCCTGCTGGATTGCATCCTCGAAGGTCTGACGCGTGTGTTGGGTGTTGGGGCTCCTCACAGCCGCCGCCTTCTTCCTCTGAGCTCTCTGGTACTTCCCGCCGCCCTGCACGCCATTCTGCGCTACGCCATTGCCTCTTCCATCCAGCGGGTGGTGTTGTGGCTGCATCAGATGAGTAGGAAGCAGAAGACGGACCCCAACAACCCCTTAGACACCTATTTTCCTGAGCTGGTAGCAGTCTGGGCCGGGTCTCTGGTGGCTGACGTGTTACTGTTTCCATTAGAGACGGCGTTTCACCGCCTCGGCTTACAGGGCACGCGCACCATCATCGACGCGACAGATGGAGCTGTCGCTGTGGGAAATGGCAGCAGCCCGCTGGTTCTTCCCGTCAACACTCAGTACGACAGATTCTCCGACTGCGTCCACTCCATCCGCCGCAAGGAGGGTGTGGCCGGATTTTACCGAGGCTTTGGTGCGCTTGCGGTGCAGTACACGCTGCATGGAGCGCTACTGGCCGCCACCAGGACAGTGCTGAAGCTGCTGCTCCTGGAGGGACGGTGCAGGTAGAGGCCGTTTCCATGGAAACCCTGTAGTCTTAGGAGAAAAAGCACCCAATGATTCAACGCCAATGAGCTGATGCACCAAGAGGTTACCATTATGTCCACATTTATATAAACAGCTGAAAACTATCGTCTCCATGAAAAATGTTTGCCATTAAGGATGAGTGTGACAGCTGAATGGCCAAACTACAAAAAACAAAATCATTTTGAAACTCCAAAAGCACTGAAATGTCTTTATAAAGCCACCAACAGACACCATAGCAACCAACTTAGTGGATTACTGACTTTTCACATCAGTGGCCAGAAACATTCAGCACCATTTTTGCTAATGTGACTTGAGTGTAGGTAAACAGAACAAATCCACAGTTGGTCTAGCTTTTTCTTTTTAAAACCTTCATACTGGACAGCTCTGAATGCAAAGGACCAGGAGTCATCCAGCATTTTTCATTTGAAGGGTTTAAAGCTAAGCCTGCCTTTCGTTGGGTGTAACCACTGCAGGCTTTAAACTGCAGCCCGTCTCAGATTCATGTCACTTGTGAAAGGTTTGTCGCTTCCTGTTGTCATACATTTTTGTTGGCGTACCTCCAGCATGAACTCGTGATAAAGGTTTTTTTGTTCAGTTACAACAGATTCAGATTATGCCACTGCATTTCGATCACAATTTATGTGTGTTTGTGAGTTGGCATTAAGTCACAAAAACTTGTTTGTATAAAGATGTGAAGATAAGAGAGCTGTATGTAATTAAAACAAATGTAGGATTAAAGTTAAATGTGTAATGATAGAGAAATAAAAGTTGATTTTAAATTAAAAAATAAATGCCTGTACTGGGGAAATTGGCTTGAACAGTGTACATAGTGTTTTATTTTTAAAAATCAACAAAAAAAACACTGCACTTGTGTATGTAAAAATGTTCGCTGTTAGCACTGTCCGAAGGTTTCATTTGAAATTAAATCCTAATATGAGCTGAAGTCCTGCTCAAATACTGGTTTTTCCTTTACTGTTATTTGTCAGTGGTTTGTTGTTGAATTATGCTTCTAATGTATAAATAAAATATATATGTTTACATACATCATAAATCTACTTGCTGGCTTATTTTGAACTATTCCATTTTCTATTATAATGTGCATCTTTTACACTAAGTAACCTATTCAGAATAAGCACTATGTTTTTTTGTTTTTGAAAGCACATTGAAACGACAAAAAAATCACGTCATGGTTGTTTTTTGTTTGTTTCGTTTCTTTTTTGGTTGTTTGTCTGCAACGCGCTTCCGTAGTTTTGCCTAATTTACTTGAGTTCTCCAGGCGGAACCATCGTACTGCTCACTGTTGCTTCCAGTCGGACGCATTTCCCTGACCCCCTCTGTTGCTTCTTCCCTTTCCAACTTCGTGTCTGCGCTCTCTGTACTTGTTGTTTTTCGGTTTTATCCACTAATATCACACATCGTTAGCAGTCATGCCCGATGGCCGCAGTCTTGCGGGCGGTGGGAGTTCGTTGTTCTCTGCTTTTCGGGTTTTGGGGCTTTATTCTAACCACGTGCCCCACGCGGTCAGGTTCCATCAGAAGCACCGGGAGTTTTACCTGGTGACAGCGGTCGGCAAATGTTTCCACACCTACAACGTAAGTACATTTAGCCATATTAATCATTGTGTAAGAGAATCATTTTTGGTGAAGAATCCTTGATGCTATTGTCGCTGTATTGACGAATGACGCATTGATCAATTGCAGGTGAATAGACTGGGGATTGTTGCTGTCAGTGAGTATTTCTTTTCTCGTGTTTTTCACGGAGCTGTTGGGAATCACGATGCACAACACTAATCAGCTTTCAGGAAACTGCATTTTTATTTATGTAATGGTCATTTGGAGCACATGGGCAATTACGGGGTCTTTATCCATAATGCAACACAATTTGAAATGACATTGTTGACAAAAGTCAATTTTTTAACTGTTTTTCTCTGTTTTTGCTTCTATTGTCTGTAATGTGATGGTCACCAAGGTAACAGCCTTCCAGAAGACATAAGCTATTTGGCAGCTGATCGGATGTTGGTGTTTGCTGCTGCTGGAAAACTCATCAGCGCCTTTGCCAGAAACAAAGAGGTGGAGAACATTATAGGCAACCGATGTGTCTGAGTCCATCTCATGGTTTTCATTCCAGGTGGGTGATATGTTAACGAGTGTACTGACCCGGGTTCCTCTCGTGCCAGGTGGTGATGCGCTACCAAGAACACAAACATGACGTGCGTCTGCTGCTTCCTCTGGGGGATCATTTGGTCTCTGCTGACAGTGGGGGTGATGTCATTGTCTGGGATGTCCAAGGAGGAGGTGAGGATGCAGGACCTGCATTCTTACTCTTTATACTAGCTTTGCTCTTACCCACCTCCTGTTCTGTGTCTCAGACATTTACTTGCGGCTGGAATTTAACCCTTCCTCCTTTGATGTGTCGGCTATGATGCATCCAAGCACCTACCTTAATAAGGTGCTGCTTGGAAGCTCCCAGGGTGCTCTGCAGCTTTGGAACATCAAAACGAGGTTAGCTTATGAGGATGTATGTTGAGGATGGTGTGAAGCCTCTTCATGTGTTACATTTCTGTGATCCTAACGATCTCAGGAACGTGCTGAGGTTGATTCAATCCCTTAGCGTAACAGAGGTTGAGCGGCTTCACTGATCGCTGTTCATTTTTCTCGTGTCATTTCAGTAAATTGTTGTTTTCGTTCCCTGGCTGGTCGGCAGCGGTCACTGTTCTGCAGCAGGTCAGGAACAAACTCGGAGACACGAAGAGCATCATTCCAGATACATCAGAAATAAACTGCAGCCATCGTTACTGTCACGGTCGCCTGAATGCTTCCTGGAACAGATCTTGTCACTTTGTATATTTAAAATGTTCCAGAGCCCTGCTGTAGATGTGGTCGGCGTTGGTACGGCAACGGGACGTATCATCATTCACAACATCCGATTGGATGAGACGTTGATGAGTTTCAAACAAGACTGGGGACCAATCAGCTCACTCGCTTTCAGGACAGGTACGGGCGGCAGGCGGTGTCTCTCTCTCTCTCTCCCCCACATACATGCGTTGTCAGTGTCTCTCGCTCTCCTTCAGATGGTCCTCCTATTGTGGCGTCTGGCAGTCCTCAGGGTCACATCGCTTTCTGGGATCTGGAACGCCGTCAGATTGTCACACAGCAGAGACATGCCCACAGCACAGCTGTTGCCGCGGCAACCTTTCTGCACGGAGAGCCGCTGCTGATCACAACTGGAGCCGACAACGCCATCAAGGTAAATCACCTGTAATCCACTTAATAAAAACGTTCCTGACGCATTCTGTCAGCGCTTTATTATTCCCACAGTTCTGTTTTTCAAGGATGTTTCAGCTTTTTCTTAATCGTCGCATGTTTACCGTGTTAAACGTGTGTTATTCCAGATATGGATATTTGACCAGGAAGGGGGCGGGGCCAGATTACTTCGAAGTCGGCAGGGCCACAGTGCCCCTCCCACTACCATCCATCACCATGGCAATGATGGAAAAAACCTCCTCAGTGCAGGTATATAAATTACTGCTATGCAATTAGAGAATTTTAATGCAGATTTTATTATTGTTTGAACATCAGGGGAGATTATAATGTCATCAAAGTGTAATTTAAAGTGTTTTGTTATTCAGGTCAGGATGGGACGCTACAGTCATTCTCTACCGTCCACGAGCGTTTCAATAAGAATCTCGGTCACGGTCAGTGAACAATCAGAATTAATCTGTGTGATTTAATGTAAGGAAACTGCTGCTGACAGGAGACACGTTTCTTTAATCTGTGACTGTCGGCTTTGGTTCAGGGTCTATCAACAAGAAGAAGGAAAAGAACAAGAAGAAGGGGCTGTTCTATGAGGAGCTCCGCCTTCCCGCCATCACAGCGTTCACCTCTGGTGGGACACAAGCTAAAGTCACACGGAATTCTCCAGAAAAAGGTCGAGATCAACACGAAATATTGATTATGTGTCTGTGATCGCTCTCTTTGGACAGCTTCGGCTCGTCAGTCAGACTGGGACGGGATTGTCGCCTGTCACCGTGGTCGCTTGCTAGCTACCACATGGAATTACCAGAGGTGCACCATGGGAGCTCACCAGCTGCAGCCCCCAGTTACTCGCAGGGACGGCGTCGCTACTGTAAAGTTGTTGTTAAATGCGACTTCTTGGCTCCGCCCCCTCCCTCTTTTAAGGTCATATAACCTCCTGTTTGTGTTCAAAGGCTGTTGACATCACTTCCTGTGGCAACTTTGCCGTCATTGGCTCTTCGTGTGGCCGTGTTGACGTCTACAATATGCAGTCTGGCTTGCACCGCGGTTGCTATGGTGATGAGAAAGGTAAATTAAACCTTTCCTCGCGTGTGGTTAGTTCCTGTTGCGTTTCCAGTTGTCACTAAAATATTTTTTTCCCAGCCCACAGCGGGGTGGTCCGAGGAGTCGCCGTCGACGGCTTGAACCAGCTGACCTTCACCTTAGGCTCTGATTGGTTGCTCAAGTTCTGGTGCTTCAAGACCAAAAAACAAGAGGAGCAGCTGAAGCTGAATGCCGCTCCGGCTCAGATGAAGCTACACCGGGAGAGGTGACCACCGGGACAACATGAGGCTCCGGACACGGACGCCACCTTTGGACGCCGGGATGGGTGCTTGACAGATTTGTTTTGTTGCTTCCAGTGGGATGTTGGCGTTAGCATTGGATGATTTCACGTTGCTGGTGGTCGACACAGAAACCAGACGGGTCGTCAGGAAATTTACAGGTCACCATGGCAACGTCAATGACATGGTGGGTCACTGGACCTAAGTGGATGCTGACAAACTGCTGATGAGAGAAATGACCAAATTAGATGTCCGTTCTTCTTCAGACTTTCAGCCCTGATGGCCGGTGGCTGGTTACCGTGGCGATGGATTGCACTATTCGCACATGGGATCTGCCCTCTGGAAGGTAAGAGTGACGCAATCCTGCAGAGATTCTATGGCAAACAGTTTGACTCCGTTCTGATCCGGTTGGAATTCTTTTACTTGCAGTCTCGTCGACTGTTTCCTCGTTGCCATGGCACCAATGGGTGTGTCAATGTCGCCAACTGGAGACTTCCTGGCCACAACTCATGTCGACAGTCTGGGCATATGCCTCTGGTCAGTAACCGTCCTGTGACTGTCGCCCGTCAGATCATCTGAGATGATCCTTCACTGATCCGTTTGATGGGATCTTTTCTCCTCAGGACCAATAAGAGTTTATGTGGGCCCGTTAGTCTCCGCCCCCTCCCAGCTGACTACCAACCCACAGAGACGACGCTGCCGGGCGTGACGGCGGAGGAGTCGGAGCAGGAAGTCACGCCAGAGGAGGTCGACGACGCTTACCAGTCAGCTGAACAGTTGGGGGCGGAGCTTGTGACTCTGTCGCTGCTGCCGGAGTCTCGATGGAAAAGTCTGCTGCATCTGGACGTGATCAAGGTGAGTCTGGGTGACATCATGCAAATCAGCAGGAAGCCCCTCCCACACAGGTTTAATCAAAGACGTGGGAAACGGGCGCGCACCTTCATCGCAGCTTTGTTAGTAATTCGACAGCTTAACGCCACAATGTGCATCATTACTGGTGTTGCCAATGAACAAACGTTTGAATTTGCAGAGGAGAAATAAACCCGTAGCGCCCCCTGCTGCTCCAGCCGCTGCACCTTTCTTCTTGCCGACAGTTCCTGGTCTGACTCCTCAATTTGCAGCCCCATCGGAGACGGAGGAGAAAAACAAAGTACAGTTTTTGTCTCAGTCAGTTTCATGTTGCAGGATGATGATGATGATGATGATGTTGCTGCTTCAGTCGAAGGTGGTGAGCTTGGGTTCAGTGGCTGAGAGGTCAAAGTTCAGTTCTGCTCTTGAGTCATCGCTCCAGTCTGGGTCATGTGAGTATTTGAAATAAAAATGTAAGTTCAAAATAAACATCTAATGTCTTTTGTTCCTCACGAACCTAAAATTCAACCCTGCAGTCGATGTTCCGCTACGTCTCCTGAAGGATTCTGGACCATCGGCCGTCTCCATCGAGCTCACCAGTCTGGCTCCAGAGGGCGGTGGATCCAGCAGCCTTCTGCTGGCTTTTATCCAAATGATTGACAGCATGTTGGCAAGTGGGCGGGACTTTGATCTGGCTCACGGTTACCTGGCGCTTTTCCTGAAGGTGACGTCACGCTGCAGCAGTTACTTTTTTTTTTTTTTTGGATAAATTTACACTCTTTTCTGCTTTCAGCTTCACCTCCGGGTGTTGTCACAGGACCCCGTTGCCATGGAAGCCTTGCTCCGCCTCTCATCCCGTTTGGAAGGAGGGTGGGCGGAGCTACGGGCATCGTTTGACCAGTCGCTGTGTTTGCTGTCATATGCTAAAAGTGCTTTACTTTGATGTTTTGTATTTTTTGTATTGTGTTTTTTCACCGTTGAGTTAAAAATCAGATACATTGATCGATTTCCACTGTTAAGTTCTGATTCTTTATTTATAAAAGGTTTCAACAATTACATCAGAAAATGGAATCTGCAGATTTTCAGCAGCAAACATAAATCTGAATTAACAAAAATAAAAAACAGCCTGCTGCCCGTCACTCGGAGACCCAGAGTTTAAAGGTTCGGTCATAGGAGCTGGTGGCGATCAGCTTTCCATCGGGGGACACGTCAATGCCCATCACCTTCCCCTCGTGTCCTGCCAGCGTCTTCAACGGCGTCCAGCCCGGGTGACTCCAAACCTTTGCCGTGTTGTCATATGCTCCAGTCAACAGGAAGTGTCCGTCTGTGGCTGTACGCAAATGAGCACCACTTTAGAAATATGACACCGTGGTTATTTCTGAAGGGGTGAAATAAATGAGGGCTATTTACGCTGGAAGCGGACGGCAGACAGAAGGTTCTGGTGGGCGGGGATCGTGTAAAGACACTTCCTGTTCCTCAACTCCCAAACCTTACAGGAGTTATCGCCGCTTCCGGTTGCCAGGTGATACCTGAGAACGGAGACACAAAAGCATTGGATTCATGAAAACGATATTAAAACCGATTTATCTGAGAATAGTTTAAAATCCAATTGTTTTTTTTGTTTTTAAACACTCACGTCTTGAATTTGCTTCATAATGTAGCATTGACACTCACATTCCAACCTTAAAAGCACCTACGAACTGTAGAGCGCTGATTTTCTGTGACTGTTATTTCATTTAGCTGATTTCCGCTCGGCCGTGTGCTACATGCGTGTGTGTGATTGGCTGACCCGTTGGGGGAGAAGTTCACACTGTAAAGCTCCTTCAGGTGTCCCTCCAGGAAAACCACACAACGTCCTGTCCGAAGATCCCAAACACGGCCAAAGGAATCCAGCCCTCTGATCGGACAAGAGAGGAGAGACGGAGCTGATGTGTCATCCAATCAAGAGAGACTAATGCCAAATGGGCACAATAATACAGGAACTAACAGCAACCATAGCGACACTGCTAACTGCTACAGTGAGCGGCGTGGCGCGTTTTACCCAGTGGCAGCCAGAGATCCGTCGGGGTGGAAGTGGATATCATGGACTCCTTTACTGTGACCTTCCTGATGGAGGATCTCCTCTTGAACCTCCAGGTCCCACAAACGCCAGGAATTGTCGTAACTGCAGATAAACGTATGTGTATATTGTGCGTTTGTGTGTAGCGTTCCACAGAACCTGCCTGAGGACTTTACCAGGTCGTTCCCAAAAATCTCCCGGAAGGATGCCAGGTCACTCGTGACACTCGTTCAGTGTGTCCCTCAATATCTGCCACCGGCTCGTCGCTATGGCAACCGGGAAGAGACAACAATTGATGAAGCCACTTGTGTGTTTCTTTGCCTCTTTCACCACTTCCTTGCTTCTCATCTTCTACCTGTCGAGGCTCCAGAGCTTCACCGATCCATCAGCAGCACATGATGCCAGGTTGACGTCCGAGTGGTCGAGGGAGATTCCGGCCTGTGGACGGAAGACAACGGCTCCCACGTTGGTGTTGTGTCCTGCAGACAAGCAGGAAGAGGCTCATTAAAGGCTCATTCAGTTTAATATGAATCAAGATTATAAGACAGCTGATACTTTATCAATGTTGAAATATGAGGTAACAGAAAACTCCTTGCTAAAATATCTGGTTACAAATGTGGATGACGGCCAAAAGTATAACCAGAATACAACAAATGATCAAAATCGTTGACAGCATCGCCCACCTCTGAGTGTACGGATCAGGCTGCAGTCAGGGACAGACCACAGCTTACACAGACCACTCCTGTAAAGACGGGGTTGGCATGTTCACATCACCCTCACTGAAACACCGATATGGAGTTGAACTTGTGTGCTATCGGCACAAAGAGCCAGCAGCTGAAAGGCCAGCGTTAGCGTAGCCAATGCTAACTGGGTGGTTGTGTTACCAGGAGGCCGTGGCCAGCATCTTGGAGTCTGGGCTGAAGTGGCAGAAGCTGATTGGTCGAGAATCACCGATCTGACTGCAAAAGTTGTTTAGATTCTGAAAAAGAGAGAAGGAAGCTGTTGGTATCAACACAAAAATCTGATAAATTGAAAATGGAATCATTTTTTCCCCACCACATATGACAAATCTTTCAGTTCGCCATCTTACCCTCAGACTTTTGTGAAGTTCTTGTTGTCGGACAACCTTGGTTGCCTCGACGAGGTCTTTCTGACCTCGCGCAGTCTCCAGCCGCTTCACAGCCCTGTCGGACCAATCAGAGGACAAACTCAGAAGGCAGAGAATCAAACCAGTCTGAGCTTGTCCTCACTGAGACAGGGACAGAGGAAAAGATCTGGGACTGGGTGTCGTCTTCACCCCTCACCGTGGCAGAGAGTATTTGGCCAGCCAGATCCGAGCTTCCTTCAGAGAGGCGGTGCCTTCGTGGTACCATGTCTGTTGGCACTGTCATTGGTCAGTTAGAGAAGTTTAAAGGTTCCGTTCTTTCCCCCGAACTCACAAACATTATATGGACAGTATGTTTATGCATGTTTAGGTGTGTGTTGACCTCTTCGTGGGCCCGTTTGGCTCTCTCTTCATCTCTCCTTGACTTCTTCAGAGCATCAGGCCCAACGACAGACAGAACGGTTCGCAATCTGTCGTCCCAAAAAAATATGGCAACAAAGTTAACCAGGTTTTAAACTCAGTGGATGGTCCATGTCATTGTACATGTTTAGTTCCCAATCAGCACAACTTTGAAGAATCATAATAAAACATGATAAAAAAGGAAACGAGGTTAAACCTATTTGCAGCTCACCTCTCCCGCCGGTCAGCCGGGCCCTCTCCAAACAATGTGATTGGCTCTCCAAGTGCTCGGAGCCCAGCTTTCACCTCGGCATCATCTGTAGAGACGGTTATCTGCCTGGCTCTTCGACGACGCTCGAAGGCAGCGAGCGCTTCCTGCTGCCTTTCGCTGACACGCTCTTCCAATTCCAGAGTCTCCCCTGTTTAAGCATCATGGGATACACACTCTCACACGGCTGTACTTTACACACATATATTTAACAGTAGACAATACTGAACTAACCTGAAGAAATGTTGATATGTCCGGCCTCAATGCCAACCTTTACTGCACTGCTTCCTGTTGAACCACTTGTCGCCTCGGATCTCAGCCGCTCTCGCTCCTTCTCCTCCAGGCTTCCGTAGAAAAGCCGACTCCTTTTAACCACCGGAGCAAAATCCTCGTCGTCTGACATTTTTATTCAGTTTTTCTCTTCCCCAAGTGCTTCTGCCAAGCAAAACACGGATACTCACAAAGTTAAAAGCAAGCAAAGATACATTTTGAGTAGTTGTTTTAAGCATGTATGGACATATTCTGTCAGAAAGCTGTACAACGTGAAATCAGTTTTAGACCCTGTTAATTGACCTCTGCAACGCTACGGTCTTAACCCAATAACGAGGAACTCACACCGAAATCAAAAGATTATTAATTATAATAAGTATTGGACTAAATAATTAAGAATGATATAAGGGCAAAATGAACGGAACAGGACAAAAACAGCACACACGGCGGCACTTAGCATTAGCCTAACCACAATAAATGCAGTCTTACGGTCAGGCGCAAATCACAACTGCCACATCTATAAGGCAGGCATATAAAACATTTTTACAAGGAAAGTGCAGCACCATATTAAGACATAAGACCTACACGTGGAAGAAAAATTAAACGGCGTCAATTCAACATAAACGCCGCTTCGATTTCTTCTTCTCCTGCTCGGTTGTAGCTTTGACTTCCGGGTCATATTTTATGCTTCCGGTAACGTGAAAACTAGCAAACAAACAGTTTGGGGAAAACAACGGGTCCACACTTTTGGTGGGTAATTTTCTTTCGCTTCAAAACTGTTTTTGTCCTGTTCAAATGAAAGCTGTTTACTTTTTGCTTTGTTTTACTTTACAAAAAATCAGAGCAACCGTTGGTTAATGACGAGTTCAGTTTCTCTTAAAACCTTTTTCACGTAGTACGTTGGAGGATGAGCCTAATTTCACATTTGTACACTTGAAATCCACGTATTTTGCGTGGTCACACCGTATTTAATCTTTCAATTACAACGTTCGTTAACATGTTTTATTACTAAATTTACGCGGCTAATCTATTTTACATGATACAAGTGAAGGTAGGTTTATTGTCAATTCTTCACATACAGAAGGTTGAAATATCGCGACTCAAGTAACGGTGGGTCACTAATGTGCAGATCAAACTGGAAGTCAGCAGAAAAACAGCATTTTCATGGTACTATGGGTGAAATGAAGGCGCAGTTAGCAGCTGTTTTTATAAATTATGAACTCATCAGTTTCAAGAAGCTACCTATTCAGAATTAGCAGGGTATCTTTTCCAAATAATCCCTTTGTTGTTTTATTTTGTAATGTACAGTTGATGTTGTTTTTTTATTCAAACAGTGCACCGGGGAAAAAAAGATGCTGAGGAGAAAACCCACACGTCTGGAACTGAAGATTGATGATACTGCAGAATTTGAAAGTGTCAAGAAAGAGCTTGAGGTTGAATCCTTTTAATGAATATCAAACTATTCCACCAGAACATTTCTCAGTCACTGTCATCATTGTTCGGATCTGAACCACTCAGGATGGAGACGTTTCAGTCATTTGCTGATTGATATTGAATGTTTTGGGTGGGGTGTTTTTTGTTTTTGTTTTTACATTTTAGGCCAGGAAGCGTCAACGGGAGGAGTCAGAATCTGGAGGTGGCGTAAGCGGGGCCTCCGTCATCAGTGTTGACATGATGGGGGGTGGAGCCTCGGCATCCACGTCGACCTCCACGGCAGCGTCACGCGCTGAACTCATAAATGAGCGAATTGGCTACAAGCCTCATCCTGAACCAGCTACACTACCGACGCTGTTTGGAAGTTTGCAGTTTTCATAGAAGGATGTGCTTTTTTGTAGAGTTTTATGATTTGCTGAATTTGAATATTTATGTACAGTTTCAATAAAATTCATTTAAATGAGTTCACTTTTAAGGGATGTCTTGTCTGGTTGATTTTGGTCAGAAATGTTTTCACTTTAAGATAAATTTGCTACACATAATTCAGAGCTATTCAAAGTTGGCATGTGAACTCCTGAAGGAAGAACTTACGACCAAACGTGAGGATTGACGTCACAGAGCAGTTTACTTTGTGTGATTTATTATCATAATAAATGATACGATAATATTTTATAAGGTTTAAACAAATACAAAAGACAAACAGCTGATTAGTGTTTACCAAAAAGAAGGGAAATAAAAACACTGTTGGGACGTGTAATTATTTACAGAAACAGTAGGCGGCGCTCTGCCGCAGTTACATTCCAGCTCCACCCTCACCGGAAGTGATACTGACCAATCAGATCCCTGGATCCACTTACAGTTCTAACATTGCAGGTGCAGGAATCTATATTAAAAGTGTTCGTTTACAAAAATTTCAAGTGGTCGACCATTATTGCAGTTGTGATGACGACAAGGTGTCACCAAGTTAAGTGCTGATGACTTTTATACAGATAAAAAAGTTTGAGCTGAAAATGGATGAGGGGTAAGAATAAAAATGATTTGCTTTTATAATTTTTAAACTATTACAAGTAAAACAACTAATTTCTTCTGTTTATGCAATAAATATATTTTTTGCTTTAATAAAAATTCTGAGGACAAAAATGATTAAAATCTAGAAAGAGTGGCCAAAGTGAAACCTGATGGCTGGAATTGCAAAATAATCTGCACCACAAACAACTCACAGGAGAAAAATACATGTGTAATAAATAAGATGGAAACCGAGAACATAAAACGATTGAGTTAATGTTAGTTTTAAATGCTGAGAGGCTCTTAGCAGTGAAGGTTAGTGTTCATGCTGTTGTCATGGTGATGGCTTTAAAAAGGTAAGCAGTGTTCTGTTGTGTCACTTGAGGTCAGAGAAATGTTTCCTCCATCAGTCAGTTTTTGCTTCAGGTAAAAAAATGAAGAGGAACAAAGAACCCATAAAGATCATAACATGATCGATACACAATCGGGATTAAATATGACAGGAAGTAACACAATTGACCAAGATTTGGTGACATCGGGGTCATGTCAGTTTGAGGTTGTCACCGTGTTACGAGACCAGGTGAAGCGTCTCTTTAGGATTAGTGTCATGAGCAGGTCGGCATGGCGACTGTAGCCATGCGGACTGTGCTAACAGTCGACAGTAGTGGTGGCGCTCCTGTTAACTTCAGTGAAAAGCTGCATAGACAAATTACAGTTACCATTTGGAAAATGTGTTGGTTTGTTTTGTTGTTTTAAACAGAAATACTCACAGCACAGTGATGTTGACATCACCACCATGATAAAACTTTGGTCTCTGGATTGTTGGCACTTTTTAGGCTTAGGGTCAAAGTTTTGTGTAGAAGGAGCAGGTGTTGAGCGCACCCACAGCTACACAAACCCAGGAAAGAGACAGTCCTAAAGCTTTGTTGTCTCCCGCTGCGATGACACCTACGCTCTTGATGCGGGGGTGCGTGATGTCACCACCTCTTGTTCTTGAGGGCGTCACGTCCGCTTCGAGGGGACAAAAGTGGAGCCGTCACTTCTTTTTGATGGCAGCGAGGTCGCGCTGCAGATGGGAGAACTTTGGTCGCTCTTCAGGGTTGTACTGCCAGCAGCGCTGCATCACTTTGTACACATCGTCGGGACAACGCTGAGGACACGCCATCCTGTAACCTAGCAACAAGAGAAGGAGAAGACCTTAGTACATCACTTCATTTGAAGTGAGAAAGTGAAGGATGAATGGAGGGTCCCCCGGACGACACCTCTCCATCTTTACCTTTCTCCACCTGCTCTCGTGCCTGCTGATTGGTCATCCCAGGATAAGGACACATTCCCAGACTGAAGGTCTCCCACAGCAGGATGCCATAGCTCCACACGTCGCTCTCGGAGCTGTAACGACCTGTGAGGACCAGCGACAGAGCAGGAGACCTCAGCCACCAACAGAGCAACAGGCAGGGAAAACTGTTTAAATGAGGGCGTAACGAGGTGGGACAGCGGCTAATCACCATAATTTAGGGCTTCCGGTGCCGTCCATTTGATGGGGATCTGTTTTAGTCCAGATGACGAATAAATTCCATCATCCTCCTGCCGGCTCATCCCAAAATCACTGATTTTCAAAGCGTTGTTATCTCCAACCAGACAGTTCCTCGCTGCTAAATCTCTGAGAGACAAAACGAGCCCAGGGCTTCATCTTTTCTCATCACAAACTGGACCAGAACCAGTCAAGATAAACCACAGGAGCCCAGACTCCTGCTCGACATATTTCTGTTAATAATCTCCTCAAAGTCACATTACACCTGAAGCACAAAACTAATGTCTCAACAGGTGAAGATCTGTGGCGGTGCATTCACTGCCTGTCAGAAATCACAGTGCTGTGCTTGTCAACCTTACCTGTGGATACAATTCTTGCTCTCCAGGTACGCCATGCCAGCAGCAGCGTCGACCGAGAAGCGAAGGAGCTGCTTCGTCTTCAGCTCGTCTTTCTTCTTCCTCAGGTATGACAGGAAGTCTCCACCTGGCACAAACACAGCGGCTGTTGGACGTGAACGATGAAGGCACCATCGGGCCACCATCAGCAGCTACACCCACCTGGAACCAGCTCCATCACAATGTAGATGGGCTGGCGCTGCGTGCAAACACCAATCAGCTTCACGATGTTGGGGTGGTCGTACTGCTTCAGGATCCTACGGGCAGACAGCCACAACCCGCTACAGCGTTGCTGACAGCGCGTCACCGCGTATCGGTCGGAAAACCCATCGATAGTAACGAAACTGACCTGGCTTCAGACAGGAAGCGGATTTTCAGCTCTGGAGGCAAATCTTCTTTGCAGGTTTTGACAGCGACAGGCGTTTTGTCCCGCTGCAGCGTTCCTTTAAACACCTCGCCAAAGTTCCCCTGGCAACCAGAGAGGGACAGTGTTAAAATGAGGTGAGGCTGCGTATCCATGGCGATCATCAGGGGAAACGGGTAACCTTTCCCAACAGCTCCCCCAGCACCACATCCTCGTGGTTCAGGATCCATTTTTTATCCTGTAGGAAAAACACAAAGACGTTTTTTCCAGATTCAGACTCATGCGGCCCGGCTGAAGCTTGTTGCGTGCGTGTCGTGGTAACCTTGACGACAGGGTTGAGCAGGACAACCCCAGACTTCTTTGTGATGACCTGCTTGGTGGAGAAATGGTGCTCGATGAGCTGAGGAATGGTGGAGAAGCCTGTTCCTTCAAAGCGATACTGACCCTGCAGAGAGAAACGGTTCTAACTCCAGCACGGTGGCGAAGTGACGAGAACGTTATCAAACACCGACTCACATCAGCATACTGGATGATGAAATGTCGCCTCTGGTCATCAGAAAACACCGACAGGACGTACTCGCCTGGTTTACCGTGACTTTCCCTCACCAGGAAGTCGCCCTGTTGTCGCAGTAACTCCTGAGCCTCGGTTCGAGGAATAGCACCATGATACCACTCTTGCTCCGCCAGGGGGCGCTCTGACGTCGGGATGACGTCAAAGAACTGCTGCGTGGGGAAACAAAGACTTTTACAGCTTCAGTAAAAGCTGTATTCAATAAACAGTCAGCAGTCAAGAATACTTGAATTTCACTCTTTGATTTACAGTAAAATGGTTAATTTAAGTGGACGAAGATTTTCAAGTTACTCCGGGCTGTGGAAACTTTATCACAAAACTAACCGAAGTGGAGGAACCCAGCATGGTTTTAGGAGACCGAATCATCCCAGCCAGAGAGTGGCGCAGCGTGTCGAAGCGAGAGCTCTTCTCTTTTGTTTTATCCTGAACACACACACACACACACACATCATCTCACAGACACACACACACACACTCCCAAAGGAGGTCTGAGACAAACCAACATCAACCAACTGTGGTTTTTACAGTGGATCCTACAGAGCGGGTATCATCCTCGTATGGCAGAGCGGGGGGAGGAGGGGGCGGCGGCGGCGAGGCAGCGGTGGCCATCTTGGCATCCAGCAGAGCTTTCTGGGAAGCGAGGCGCACTTCAGAGCCGCGGAGAGACTGGACTGCATGACGAAGCTCGAGGAGAGACAGTTTCTGACTGAGAAGCAGGACGCAGCTGCAGAGAGACAGACTCCTTCATTTACCACCTGGTCTTTCTGATTTTAGAAATGTGCTAAACTTACTCGCTTTTCCTCTCCGTGTTCTGCTGACTCGTCTGGATTTTTGTATTTAGGTCTTCAGCTAAAGCCTCTTTTGTCTGCAGGTTCTGCTGAGTCAGCGACAACTCTTCTGTTGCCGATGACAACCTTTAATAGAAAAGAAGAATACCGGTACTGAACTCTGACATTCAATTGTAACGGCTGAATCACAACCATTAGCAATTCAAAAACACTAAATACAGTTCTTCTTAAAAGCCTGACTGTCTATATTCATAAATCCGTGTGAAATGTGGGACAGGACAAGTGTTGACTGAAGCTCACGTGGCCTGCAGGCTGTCAGCCGTCAGCGTGTTCCACAGGATCTCATTGGCTGGAAGGTTTTCGGTTTCCTCCAACAACGATGATTCAAACTCCACACTTGCCTCCGGAGTCTCCGGAGACCTGGGACGAGATCAGGTCGGCCAGAGATGAGCAGACGGGACTGGAACTACAATTTTCCAATGAGTTCGCTTTCTGACCTGTAGGCGTCAATGAACTGTTGGTACTCCACCAGAGGGTCGACCTGCTCCACAGCTGCTGAAATCTCCTGATGGACTTTAACAATCTCCTCTGTCAGCAAACTGCTGATCTCACAATACTCCTCCAGGATACTTTTACTGCAACAATAACACACAGTAAAGATGAATCAATGATTGAGTCAAGTCAACTGAGGTGTTTTTGGTTCGGGGCAGCTCACAGTGCAAGCGTCATGTCTTCTTGCATCTTCTGCAAATCATCAAGCAGCGCTGGTGCTGCGCGTCGTCTGTGTTCGTCCTGTTGCGCTCGAGCGCTGCAGACGGCTAACACGTACTGGTTGTGAAGGTTATGGAGCTTTGCAGTTGCCTTGTCGTAGCGCTCACGGGCTCGCTCCGCTTCCCTGCCTGTGATCAAATAAGTAGTGGTGAAGATTCTCTCACTTGTTCTTGTATTTCTGGATGTTTGTGTGAACAGTGCAAACCTTTAGCGAGCGCCTCTCTGTACTTCTCTTTGGCGTTATTAGCGTCGCGGCTCAGCTGTCGGTACGTTGCTTTCAGTTTGTCCAGGTCACTCCTGGTTATCTGGCAACAATAAAACACAAACAAAAGGTCTGAAAGATGCTGAATGTCCTTTAGTCTGTACCGGTTAAGAGTTTCTCTACTTTAGTCTGAACTGCCCACCTTGTGATTATGGCTCTCCAGCTGCAGATGAAGACTTTGGTAGCTCTTCTTCAGCTGCTGCTTGTCTCGGATCAGCGTTGCCAGGCGGTGCAGAGGACCAGAGTTCAGGTCATCAGCGTGACTCCGCATAACTCGACCCAACGCCTCTGTCTGACGGATCACCTGAGACCACGACTGAGACACAAACTGGGATGTTAACACCAGTCGACAGGAGTTAGAGGCTGTAACTGTTCCAACAACAAAACCAACAATAAATGTAGATCTACATCCCATAGTTCCTCACTCTAACCTTCAGTAGAGGTCGCCAGTCCCCCAACAAAAACTAAAAAATGATAATATATGTGACCCAGAGGTGACCTCAACTGGGGTCTCACCTTGCTCACAGTGCTGATGTAATCGGCGGCTTCCTGTTTTTCTGTTTGCTGAGTCATGTTTAGGAGCAGAGCAGCATACTCTTTGTCGCTCTTCACACGGAGGGTCATGAAGCGCTTCACTGTCTCCAGCAGCTGGTGGTGAAAGAACAGAGATGTGTACAAGAGACAAAATGTGGCATGGTTAGTACACTAAAAAGGTCTTTTTTTCCCCCCGTTTTGGAGGCACGCAGCTACAAAATGAGCTCTGTCTCCTTAAAACAGGCCAAATTACATAATAACAAGTCAGTTTTGTCTAGTATAACCCTGCTGTAACAGGATCTATAAAAAATTGTTTAACCTCACAGTTTGGAGAAGCTATACATAACAGATGCTTTATGACTAAATCATAAGAGAAAGATACCTTTAATTCCCAGTCCTGCAGCTTCAATAATCCCTCATGGGAATTCCTCAAATCTCGACCAAACCCCATTCTAAATTACACACTCACTCACTCACAAATGCAGTCTCAGTCTCTCTCTCTCTCACACACACACACTCACAAGTTGTTTTAATGGTGGAGGTGAGAAAGGGATGATTGCATGGCCTCTGAGGAGAGAGAATACAAGAAATGTTCAGAATAAAAGGCAATCTTTAACTTAAAACATGTACTTTTCTTTAAAACTTCTGTGTCAAATAATTCGAATTTCTGCATCTTCCTATAATGTACAATGTGAAATTCCTCAGGACGCTCAGAGACACAGCATAAGGAACATATTTACAAAAGTACAAAAAGAATATATTTATAAAAGTACATGACAGATCAGCATTAAGTTTTAGTGTTCAGGGTTTCATGTCTCACTAAAATCTCTGAAAGTTATAAAGGTGATCAAATCCTGTCAGCAAATGTCAACTGCTTATTGACCTGAATTGGTGGACTTCGACTGAACCAAAACCATAGTCATAAATATTCGACCCTAAACTTTTAGCATTCCAGGATGATGACCGGTACTGTAAAACTGAAGCTAAGCTAATGCTACCCGCTGAATCCCCCTAAAATCCTATGGAATCCCGAAGCTAACAGGCTAGCAGCCAGCGGTAACACTGCAACTGGAATTAAAGGATAAGGAGCTTTATTATGTCCATGACGGCTGTTTAAACTCGTTTACAACCAACTCTTAGACAAAATGCTCAACGAACAAGCAGACTAATGCGTAATTTTTCCGTCCAAGAGCGTGTTTCTCCACATTTCTCCCGGTAAATAAAGAAAAGATTAAGACAGCAGACAGAGGAGGAGTGGGAGAGTCGGGAGGAGGTTCGGTGTTTTTCGACTTCTGCTGGGCCGAATTCAACCACATTATCGCACCGTAAAGCAGCTTTTCTCTGCGGCAGACTCGCTGTCCGGTCACCGCGGTCCTCTGGTGTCCTCCGCCGGGCTCATTTCACCCCGTTCACCGAGTTTTTCTGCTGTGTTTTTACAGCTACTCCTCTTGTCGTCAGGCTGCGGAGCTAAACGGCTATCGGCTAAAGGGAGGGGCTTCCGCCGGAAACGGAAACGGGGGAACGGGCGGCTGCTGCTGAGGCATTTTCAGTCACTAAAACATCCAAATAAAAGTAAAAAATGTTGACCGATAGAAGCCAGCTGGCGGGGTGGATACAGAAAGATAAACCAGAGACCAGATAAACCACGAAGATTTTGCTTGTTATTTAGCATTTTTAAACCTGCATATTAATCTTTGTGTTTCTTTCGCTGTATAACGTCTCAATAATTACACAATAAATATGAAACAATCAATAGATGCCAGGAGTTAGAAGCTGACGAAGCAGCTTTATTGATTAGACGTGACATTTTTCAACATAAATCTGGAGAGAATTGTTCAAATTTTGAAAACAACCGGTTGGACAGAAACTTCTGTCGCTAAGCCCCGCCCACCCCGGCTCCGATTGGCTTCTTCTTTCAGGTATTTCGCTGCGTTTCACTTTGATTTGGGTCTATTGCTTAGGCCGCTTCTGTTACGTATTAATTCACCAGTCATTGTGATTATTTTCATGCTTACATTAAATAAAAAAAACGTTGTTTTGGTGCATTCATTTGTTGCCTGCGCAGGTAAACATGGACTCTCTTCAATACACTGAACACACTATGGAGCGGATAGGTGGGCCTGTGACGTTGCTCTCTCTATATTTCTGGGGTGCAGGTGTTGAGGGGGCGGAGCTCCGCAGGCGTGCCGGCAGGTAGAACAGGTTTAGGCGAGGCCACGCAGTGGAAGGAGCTTGACGGGCACAAAAGGGGAGAGATTCAGGAGAGAAACTGATTTGTACGATATTATTAGTGTCTTCATTAAACAGAAGAAAATAAGAACGATTAAAAAGGGTTAAAAGGCATTTTTTCCCCTTCAAGTGGCTTCAGGAAGACGAACCTGTGCAGCTGCGAACAGGTGAGTCAGTTGACGTAGTGTTTTTCCCATGTTCGATGAGAGAGTTATGGTCATAAATAGTGGCTTGTCTTACTATTTAGGTGTTTTAAAATCAACTTTAATCCTCCTCTGGGCTCTTTTCCATGTGAATAAATGTAAATAGTCCTTTAAGATGAATGTGAACATGGCTGGACAGGTTTTAATAAATGAGCCGGTTGACCAACCCACATCCAGAACTGTATCTGATTATGGTTGTTTTAGCTGAACATTAGAACATGACATCAGGGCGAAATGGGTCAGAACACAGTACTTTTACTCCTTTACTAGTTTTTCTAGTTCTATTGGACATTATAATCTGGGCTGCACTTTGTTTGTAATTTACTCCTAAAGTTTTAGTAGAAAAAGTAAATTTAACACTCAACAATGTGTATTTTGCACAGAACCTGCTAATAAATCCAACATATTAACATTCAGTCCAGGAGTCTAAATATAAAATGTGAGCATTTAAAAATAATGGTCTCCAGAAGAAAATGATGCAAATGTTTGTCTAAGCTAATAATGCAATTTAAAGAATGTGAAAGGCTGAATTTGAACATGTCTCATATTAAGAAGCTCCACAGAGCTCCATCCTTCTTTGTTTGGGTTGCTCCTGCTTTATTCTTTAAAAAAAAACAAACAGAAAAAGTCCATTCTCTCTCTCTTCCCCACAGCCTTCAGTCTCATTACTTCATGTCTTTTGATTAGTTGGCTGCTGGACCAGCTTTAGCCGCCGTTGGGCCATGTCAAGAATCAACGTCTCCCCTGAAAACCCCTATGGCGAGGTGACCATCCCCCGAGCCAAGATACGCAGTCCTGATGACAACGCCACAGTGATCGTCAACCCAATGACCATGAGCAGCAATGAGGGGAACCCGCCGCCATATGTGGTCAAGGAAGCCGGAGTGGAGGAGGAAGAGGGGGGCAGGAGTCGCACCTGTTGCTACCGCTGCAGGAGGAAGAAGTGATGGGAGGACTGTGACTGGTTCAGAAGTATTTATTTTCTCGTCTGTTAAGACCTTTTTCTGGAAGGAAAGCAAAAGGAGGAAGTTAAGAATGGGGACAGAAGTCCAATGGAGGGAGAAATGAGAAGAAAATGAATGAAGGAAAGTTACTGATGTTATTTTAAATAATTCTACTTCTTTAGTTGTATTTGCTCATTCATAGTTCTCTTAGGTCAGCTGAGTCCTGTCAGTGAGGGACATTTATAAAGAATATTTATGGTTAATTAAGGTCAAGACCAACAGACACAACTAGAATATTAACCAAACTGAAGGCTTTATAAAAAAACCCAAAAAAAACATATCACACCATAACTTGCACGACTTACTAATTATAGTGTTTTCCTTATTTGTTTTTTTGCTGAAATTCTTGGATAATGTTTAGTAATATGTTAAAAATAATAAATTTATGCTTTTTCTCTACAAACTGTTTCTTCAAAGCTTTAATTTCAACATAAATATAAAAATACGTTTCTTTTCCATCAAATATTAACATTCTACTAATGAACAACATGAAATGGGAGAGATATTTCTTGGTTTAAAAAAGTGTTGAAGCTTTTCCACAAAGTATTTATTTTTCACAAGTTTTAAAGTGAAGTTTTAAAAATATCAAGAAAATAATAATCCTCTTAGTTAAAGTCTGCCTATTTAACCTGTAATTTGCTGTAAAATATCTAAAGTTTGGTGGAATACTTTTTTCAGACATGAAGAAAGACAATTCATTATTTTATGGTCTTAAAATTAACCAAATTTCTGGTCTGAGCATGTTTATATCTAACACCAAACACAGAAAACATAAATAAATAAATAATCGTAAATATTAGTTTAATAAGTCACGAAAGTCAATGGAAAACATCTTCGGGAGTTTGGCTCATGCTTTACTAGAGTCAGCCACTAGGGGGCAACAACACTGCTGGGCGCCCCACTGTTCTTCTTCAGAGAATTACGCTACGTCATCGACGTTAAACAGAAACGACGCCCCCTGCTGGTGCGGGAGGAGAGCTGCGTGTCCTTGTTTCCGGGGTTACCCACAGTAACCTGATGCGCCAACATCGAAACCTGAGAGCTTCTCCACTTTCTACTGGCTGATTTAGGTTACAAATAGATCATCACACATGTCCCTTTAGTAACACGTCAATAGGATTGAACAAATTATTAAGGAAGGACTGTAATTGATTTCCTGAGTTTTTAAATGTACTACGATACTTATTGGTCGTATTTCCAAGTGTTTTTGCTGTCATTGAAGATGCGGTAGCTGCATCAAACTGATATTTTTGTTTTGTGTGAAAACGTTTCACACAGTTGAATCTTGTTAATGTTTTCACCGTTTCTGTATGTTTGTGTTACCTGAGGGTCAGTGAGTGCCTCACCTGTTGGGCCAGCGAGGCTTCATTATTGATGAAGGTGACTCTCCCTCTTCCTCCCTCTCTCTCTCTCTCTGAATGAGGCAGAACGAAAGAACCAACAAAGAGCGACATCGAGTGAGGAAGAAAAGAACATTAAAGTCAAGGCCGGATGAAAGAAGAGACTGGAGGAGGGATGAAAAGGACAGAAAGATGTAAAGAAAGATGAAAGAAGACTCAAGGAAGGAAAGGTGGCAGGAATAAAGTGGGATAAAAAGACAAAAGACCAGGAAGAGAAGGATAAATGGAATAAAAAGCATCAAAAAGGGACAAAAAGACAAGAACATACATACAAAGCCAACAAAGGTCAAAAAAGAGGCGAAAAGAGATGTGAAAGAAGGAAATAGGACGAGCAGGCTCCAGATCAGCAGGTAAAACATGTTTGGTGGAAAGAAGAAAAAGGTTATTTTTGATGTAGATTAAAATCATTCCTCTTATTTTTGCCGCTACTTTGCTTTTTCCCTGTTCTGGAGTTTAAACCTGATATTTCTCTTTTTCAGTCTTTTCTGCATAGAAATGTTTGTCTCACACTAAATGGCACCTTTTTACTCCGAAACATTTGACTGAGTTCAGATAATCAAACTTTGGAGCAGCTCTCCATTGATTTAAAGTTGCTTTTTGTGTTCACTAGCCACCATATGGCTGATGTAGGGCAACAAGGATCCATTCACCAAATCAGAGTAGCAGACGTGGCTTAAACACAGCCCACAGTTGAACTTAAGCCTAAAATCATCTTAAAATTGGCAGCCAATCTAACAGGAGTTTATAGGAAGCATCAGGATGTCTGTCCTTGTTTTTGCTGGGACATTTATGGAGACGGAGCGTTGGGACGTCGGACAGCTGTGATGTTTTGACTGTTTAACTTCAGGTATCTCAGGATCACCAACGTTGGAAGGAAGTGATGAAAGTCACAATTCATTTATACAAATTCTTCCTGTCATGTCCAATAGGAAGACATGTCAGACTGCAGAGAAAAAGAGGAGGAAGAGGAGGAGGAGGAGATCTGCTGTGAGCCCCTCCCTCCTCTTTCCTCCGTTACCACAGAGACCCTGACATCTCTGAGGAGACAGGACCTGGTGTGCATCGTGTGCTTTGGTAGCTACGACTTGGTGTCGCGGTTGCCACGGCGCTTGCATTGTGGACACGCCTTCTGCCAGGCGTGTCTGAAGAGGCTGGACACGGTCATAAATGATCAGGTGACCGATGACATCATCAGCATGCGACGGATCAGGTTTAACTTCTGACAGTCGGGAAGGAAAGTGAGTGAGCTTGTTTCTCCTCCCCAGGTTTGGATCCCCTGTCCTCAGTGTCGACAGAACACCCCTCGGCCCAGAGGAGGAGCAGCAGGTCTGGACCTGGACTTGGCCTCCTTCCTGGGAGTGAAAGCCCAGCAGACCTGCACCTCCTCCTGCTCCCTGAACTCCAGCCACAGGCAGGTTGGAGATGAAGCTGTTGATGGAAAGCTGTGGCTGGGGAAGGAGATGACTGAAGATAACTGGTCGCATGGAGGTCTGGCTGAGCCACGATTTCATCGCTATGGCAACTGCTGCCCGTCACAAGCCTGCTGGCTGTGCTGCTGGTTCTGCTGCCCGAGACGGGCCTCAGACTGAGCAGTGGGTCCAGGAACAGGTTACAATCCGCTTCTGCTGGTCCGATTCGAGATTGAGCTAAAATGAGGACGACAAACTGCAGCGGAGACGAATAATAAACCGGCTGAGACAAAAATATTTATTCACAGATATTTTACAAAAGCAGAGGATCGACGCGTCAGACGTCCCCCTCCTGTCAGACTTTAACAAAAAGGATAAAACACTTGCGCAGCTGCAGGTTTGTGTGCTAGAAAAAGGCTTGTCATGAACCCCACATGGAAAATAAACCTTTGAAAATTCAAAGTCGGTGGACGGAGGATGTTTCAGTCGTGTCTGCGTGATAGAAATGTTCGTTTGTTGTTAACTTTCAATATTATGTTACTGGAAGGTTTAAGCTTGTTTGGCACTTCCTTTCACGAGGTACAAGGCATTCTGGGAATATGAAGTCATCAAATACCCTTTCAGTTTCTTGGTTTCACACGGTCCGTAGACTTCGCCGAGTCCCGTCACCAGGCCACGCCCACTGCGGCCGATCAGAGGCGGCCCAGTCCTTCTCCGACTCTGATTCGCTGGCCTGGCTGCAGATTGAAGCTGAAGTCCTTCGGAGCTTCAAACAGCAGAACAATGGTGGAGCCGAGGTTAAACTCTCCCACCGCTGCCCCTCTCTGCAAGGCTACGCCTGCTGCGCCAGCAGAGGCCACGCCCCCATCGCCGTCGTCATTCCAAAACTGGTCCCCCGCGCAGTCGTAGCTGCGGTCAAAGAAGGTGCCTTTGGTGTAGCGCGGAGCGTTCGTCTGCAGCTCCTGAATCACACACAAGCTCCATCAACACACGTTCACATGCTCCAGGTCAGTAAGGAAACACACCTGGTCAAAGTAAATCCTGATGGAGCCCACGTTCGTCGCTCCGACGGCCGTCAGCGAGAAGAAGCCGTGCTGCCATTGGCCGATGAGTGCCACGCGCTCGTTAAGGCAGAACAGCTCTTTCACCAAACGAGCCACACCCGGGTTAACCGACATTAAGGAGCCTGAGGAGGAGAGCGAGCGGACGTGGAGCAGCAGGTGGGACAGAGGAGGCGCTCAGTGGGGGCGGCCTTACCTGGGAAGTGCCGACGAAGCTCCACCTTCCAGTCTGTAGGCGAGTGGAAGCAGTGGTAGTCACCTGGAGCCAAGTAGACGACGATGTGAAACAGGTCGTTGTCAGGGCTGGACAGCAGGACGTCCCGGAAGGACGATGGCGAGGCTGAACAGGGTCAAGAGGAGAGAGGGTTCTGCATATGTGACTGGGTCTTCAGGTCCCAACAAGCTGCTGGACATTTGGATCTCTCGGGGATCTTACTGCTGCTCTGCCTCTTCTGTGGACCCAGGAAATTCGCCAAACTGTAGGTGACCCCCTTCACCTGCTCCACCTCCGAGTTCTTCACCCGACCAAAATGGAGGATCCTTCCGTCGGCTGGAGAAATCTGACAGACAAAAGACCAATTGCTTACATCACTTCATCCAAAGAAGATATCTGAAGAGCAGGTCATTAATTACCAAACAGGAAGAAGAACAGAGTGGCCGCACGGCAGGTTTGAGGCGCCGCCGGAAGAATTCTCCCAGATTCCTGTAGTGACGCAGGTCCTCCACTGCTGCCTCCTGGTGGTCGAACAGGAGAAAACAGTCACAAAGTCTTTCTGACTGAAATGAGAGCGGAGAATGACTGATCCAGCTGCTGACCTGCATGTTGACCCCAAAGGTCCAGATGTACAGGGAGTAGATGGGCTTCCTGAGCCAGTTAGGCAGCTCCACGCCATTGAGACGGCCCCAGGCCCGGGAGAGGAGGCGCGTTGGGAAGGAGCGGTACAGCGCCACCTGCAGCAGCAAACACAAACACGCACCTTAAGCCACCATATTCTGGTTTTAGGGATGGAAAATATGACTGTAATTTCCTTTGTAAATGTAGATTTATGTAGGAATCATTTACAGCAGCGACCGCAGCACTAAATGCACCAACGGACCGGTACCAGTCTCAGCTCACACACAACGTACATTAAAGTCTCTGTTATCACGTCTCAACGGAACAAACAACAATATTGGCCCAAAGCCAAAATCTCTGAGGCGCAACGACCGTTCCAATTTGTAATTCACACATTTAAGATTTAACGGCAGTCAGAAGACACTCCGCTGTGACCTTGACCTCTGTGACCTTGACCGAGACTCAGCTAAACAGACAAAAACTCTGCAGCGTCACCGAAACTTCAAAATAAAAGTCTTTCTGTACGGTGAACGTTATTCTGAGTAAGCTGAGGAATTAAAATGGATCTTTTCAACCCGTGAGGAAGCGGAAAGATGCAGAACCTGAATGGGTTCGTTCGGGATGCAACGTTCACGCCCCCCCACGGGGGAACTCTGTCCAACTCGCTGACGGCCGCTCTTACCCGATTGGCCAGCGGCCGCAGAGCGCTGGCAGACAAGACGTAGAAGAGGAAGGCGATCGGACGACGGCGCCAAGGGGTGGGGCGACCCACGCTGCCACTGAGCGCATTCAGACGGCGGCGGAACGTCAAACGAGGGACCTGGAGCCTGATTACCATAACGAGATGAGTGATGAACGAGGGAGGAGAAAAAAGAATAAAAAATGAGAAGTAAAAAAAAAAAAGCTGTCAGAAAAATTAAGGGAAAAAACAAAAAACATGATAGTTAAGAAATTAAGTCTACTCTAGAAGGATTGATGGCGTTTCCATGGCAACGGATCAAAGCACTGACGGTGCCTGCATCAGTGGAATACCGCACGTCAATATAAAGTAGAATGTCCGGAATTAGAATCTGAAGAGTCCATAAACACCCCAGGAAAACCAGGTGAGGACGGAATTCTGGATGAATCACAGAAAGACTGTTTTTTTCAGGGTTTTTTTACTCTTCTGTCGTCTAAAATTCTGTTTTCTGATCTTCAGTCTGTGGATTTGGGCGTCAGCCAGCGAGAGAGCGATTTACATACAGCAGATGGGGGGGGGGGGGGTAGAAGGTAGCACAGAGGCTAACGCAGCTCAGCTACAGGGAACCAGCATGCAAACCATAACGCAACAGGCTAAATCTGAAAATAGTTTGGTTTTCAACCTTCTACAGTTTTTTTTGCCTTTAAATCTAGGAATTCCATTAAAGATTAAAAGCTTCCAGAGCTTCATTTGAAATGTTCACCGTCATATTTTGAATACGACGGTGAACCTTAAAGCATTAACACACATTTTCACACATGCGTCTCTGTATATTAATACAGGATGTGCTGAGTAGCACAACTGGGTCAGAGGGTGAGCAGGTTAGCAGAGGATGAGCTGGAAAGAGGCTAACGCAGGTTCAGCTTAGCTCCCGCTAAAATAGCTGACCTGACACGTGTGCTCATTAAAACACACAAACACACACGTGCATGTTTCACTCATTCTGAATTGATTTTCATTAGACCATAAAATATCATCTCATTTTTATCTAAAAATGATTTTCAAAGATACAAATAACTGGTATAACTATGTTATTACAGCAGTTTTGGGGAGATTTACAAACAATGTCGACGAAAGAACAAAGTGTTGCTCAATCGGTTTGACAAGAATGTTAAATTTAAGCATCAAGTATGAATATTCTTGCAGTGCCACCATGGATTATCTCATCTTTCAGGCTATTTGCGACCACAAAACAGCATCGTCTTGAATTTAAGTATATTCTCTTCATATAAGGTTAATTACTGTTGCTAAGTACTTATTTAGGAGTAATCTTCAGATCTTTCCTGTATAATCTCACATTTTTCAGCCAAGTACACAAGAATAACAGCGTATTTTTATTTGTCCTCTCCCACCTGAATCGTGCTGTTGATCTAGTCCTCACCCCCCCTCCTCCTTCCCCTCTATCTCTTCTGCAGACTTCCTCGGCGTCGGTGACGCGACACCGCCGCCTCACCTGCCGCAGTAGATCGCGCTCTCGACGCTCCCTGCGGCGCTGGGAGAAGAACCTCACCATGAACGCTGGCTGTCTGACGACGCAGCAGAGAGAGCGGGACGCTGACACATGCTGACGTTCCCCTCACACAGGTGCGCCACAGACTGGTGCGTCCACAGACGGGACAGAGGTGGACACCGACTGACACACAGCACCATTAATCCTCAGCAGAACCTCCCACCCCCTCACCCCGCCTGCCCCATTTGTCTCCAAATAGAAACAGAAGGTGGTCAACTTTTATTTTAATCTCTAACCAACCTAATGAAGATGAAACTAAAACAGATTTTTTTTTTTAATAACATAATTTTAAAGGCTTAAATGTAACAGTTGTAAGGAAATCATGTTAGTTGTCTTCTCATTTAGATAATAATTCTATTGTCAAAAATGTTTATTCTTTGAGGTTTTTGATATAATAATGTTGGGATCAAATCTCCTTTTCTTATGTCACATCATGGCTTTAAAAAAGGACCAAATGTGAGGGAGAATCCACTTCCTGGTCCGCCTGCGACGGGCTCAGTGAATCATCCAATCAGGATGCAGATGAGCCGATGGGGAGAGGGGGCGGAGCCTGAGGACAGCTGATGCGTTACTAGCTCAGTCAACTCTGACCCAGTGGGCCCAGCTAACCATGTTCTGTGGCAACACAAATCACCGTCAACACCCACAACTAGAATTCTCCATCCTCACAAACGTACAAATCCTGTGAAAGGCGTGCGCGCGTGTGCGTACGCGAGCGAGGCGCGGATGGGTCGGGTCAGGGCGTCCCGGGACCTGAGACGGGAGCAGACAAAGATGGACTGTGTCATCCAACGACATCGACGTTAAAGTGTCAATAATTCCATTTACACTCACTTCTGTTGGTCCCACTTCGTGTTACAATCTCAAATTAAAAATAACTTGGGACACCTATGATGTAATTTCAGGCCACAAATGAGCATTTTCTGACTGAAAAGCCCTCAAACTAACACCCAAAGTTGTTCTGCACAACAGACAAACGTATCCAGAGAAGCAAAACACGAGCTCAGGGCTAAAGCCACTTCCTGTAAAAGACCGTCCATCTGGGGGAGGTTATCCTCTTACCTGTGTGGGTGTGGCCAGAGCTGTGGGTTCGCCATCTTGCTTCCGTTCCCTTGTCCTGTAATACTCATATCCAACGTAACCTCCACCTGTGGCCAACACAAGTGGGAGGGGCCTGGGTCGGCGCAGGAGACTGCGGCCTAAAACGAGGGAAACGCTTCAGTTCACAGGAGGCGACACAGAATCCTGAATAAAAATCAGCTTTTGACTGAACCGATCGGACAGACATTGATATCAACCGTACGTCATAGACATGATTTGTTCAAGGAGGGTGGGTGACAGAGGGTGGTGCAGAGAAAGGGTGGAAGACAAGGAGCAGGACAACAGGACAAGGGACCCATGAGGCGGGAGGGACCCATGAGGCGGGAGGGACCATGAGGCAGGAGGGACCCATGAGGCAGGAGGGACCATGAGGCAGGAGGGACCATGAGGCGGGAGGGACCCATGAGGCGGAGGGACCATAAGGCAGGAGGGACCGTGAGGCGGGAGGGACCCATGAGGCGGGAGGGACCATGAGGCGGGAGGGACCATAAGGCAGGAGGGACCATGAGGCAGGAGGGACCCATGAGGCGGAGGGACCCATGAGGCGAGAGGGACCATGAGGCGGGAGGGACCATGAGGCAGGAGGGACCCATGAGGCGGAGGGACCATGAGGCGGGAGGGACCGTGAGGCGGGAGGGACCATGAGGCGGGAGGGACCATGAGGCAGGGGGACCATGAGGCAGGGGGACCATGAGGCGGGAGGGACCATGAGGCGGAGGGACCGTGAGGCGGGAGGGACCGTGAGGCGGGAGGGACCCATGAGGCGGAGGGACCGTGAGGCGGGAGGGACCATGAGGCGGAGGGACCGTGAGGCGGGAGGGACCGTGAGGCGGGAGGGACCCATGAGGCGGAGGGACCGTGAGGCGGGAGGGACCGTGAGGCGGGAGGGACCCATGAGGCGGGAGGGACCGTGAGGCAGGGGGACCGTGAGGCGGAGGGACCGTGAGGCGGGGGGACCATGAGGCGGAGGGACCCATGAGGCGGAGGGACCGTGAGGCGGAGGGACCATAAGGCAGGAGGGACCGTGAGGCGGGAGGGACCGTGAGGCGGGAGGGACCCATGAGGCGGGAAGGACCGTGAGGCGGGAGGGACCCATGAGGCGGGAGGGACCGTGAGGCAGGGGGACCGTGAGGCGGGAGGGACCGTGAGGCGGGAGGGACCCATGAGGCGGGAGGGACCATGAGGCGGGGGGACCATGAGGCGGGAGGGACCATGAGGCGGGAGGACCCATGAGGCGGAGGGACCATGAGGCGGAGGGACCCATGAGGCGAGAGGGACCATGAGGCGGGAGGGACCATGAGGCAGGGGGACCATGAGGCAGGGGGACCATGAGGCGGGAGGGACCCATGAGGCGGAGGGACCGTGAGGCGGGAGGGACCGTGAGGCGGGAGGGACCCATGAGGCGGAGGGACCGTGAGGCGGGAGGGACCATGAGGCGGAGGGACCGTGAGGGGGAGGGACCGTGAGGCGGGAGGGACCCATGAGGCGGAGGGACCGTGAGGCGGGAGGGACCGTGAGGCGGGAGGGACCCATGAGGCGGGAGGGACCGTGAGGCAGGGGGACCGTGAGGCGGGAGGGACCGTGAGGCGGGAGGGACCCATGAGGCGGGAGGACCATGAGGCGGGAGGACCGTGAGGCGGGAGGGACCGTGAGGCGGGAGGGACCGTGAGGCGGGAGGGACCCATGAGGCGGGAAGGACCGTGAGGCGGGAGGGACCCATGAGGCGGAGGGACCGTGAGGCAGGGGGACCGTGAGGCGGGAGGGACCGTGAGGCGGGAGGGACCCATGAGGCGGGAGGGACCATGAGGCGGGGGGACCATGAGGCGGAGGGACCATGAGGCGGGAGGGACCATGAGGCAGGGGGACCATGAGGCGGGAGGGACCCATGAGGCAGGAGAAGATCCAGACTGACTCACCAGTGTTGAGGCTGCGGTTCTGTCTGCAGCTCACAGATGAAACTCTGAAAACAAGCAGGTTTTTGTATGAATTTGAAGTAAAAAGCAAAATAATGTGACTGAAGGAGGCCAGGCTGAGTTTATGATGTTAAAAACCCTGTTGACGCTCCATTTATCCGTGCACTACAATGTAAGTCTACATCACGTGACGCTCAAGTTAAACCTGCTTGTCAGCCCGTCTTGTCAGGTTCGAATTAGTCACACCAAATTTTTGATTATTTCAATTAATGGCCTCTTTATTTACCTAATGTCATGATAAATTCGTAACTTTTGGTTTGTTTACTAAATGTATTCCTGAACATTGGTCGGAGTCTCAATCACAGGCAAACCGTGCCGCGACGTCATTACATTGTCATGACATTTGAAAGAAAAATATTTCATTTTAAGACAATGATGGGGGCGACCAGTCAACTTTAAACATTTTTAATGATAAAGGGATAAATAAAATACCTCGAAATCGCTCCGCCGCACCACCTCTTCAAGGCGGCCGCCATGTTGTTTTTGGAAGTTACGCAACACGTCGTGCGTCAAATAGACCCTTTTGTGTGCGCCCTCGGTTTTGTCTGTCAGGTCACATTTCTGCTGTTTTCCAGCTTCTTTGATTATTTCAGGATCGATATATGCACTTGGAGTCTTCCCTATATATCGTAGTACACGCAATTTGACCGACATCTTAAAAAGTTGTAAAACTTTTTTGTCCAGGTTGCCTGATGCTCGAGGAGGGAAAGAGGACGTACGACTACAAATGTGGCGTCGAAGGTTCTCCGGAACAAAGATGCCAAACTACTGCAAATTCATACACACTTTGGCTTCCACCTTTCCTTTCAAAATCGATTAAATGTCTCACTGCTCAGGATGATGCTGACGTCAGGCAAACGAGCACATTTTGAGTTTGCTTTTATTTTCCGCCCGGCCTGTCTTTCATTTGTGGCGACGGAAAACGGGAAATGAGGCATCTGCCGGCGATCTTCGTCTCGGATCAACGTGATTTTTGATTTGTAACCGTGTCAAAACTACAAGATTTTAACACCTGGGGAGGCTGAGGTGTCCAGTTGTTGGGAAACGACAGGAATGCGCCGATTCTCCAAATTAGCGGGTTTCAGGCTGGACTTTTGTGTTGGTTTTCTGAAGTCGATAATTCAGTGTCACGTAGATAACTACGTCAAAATAATCGGCTGCTTTTATCTCAAAGATCCTTTACCTTTGAAATACGACGTGTCAAAGCATCTTCGACCCTTTTATCGAGACTTGTTTGACTTTCAAGCTGCGCACAAATCCACATACTTTTCATACACGTTACTTCTTTGGTAAGATAACGCATTTCTCAGGTCCACGTTATCACGTACTGCTCCCATACAAACACGTTTATTTTAATTTGTTGGACTACTTTTGAAGGGCTTTCCAGCCAATGACAACACATTATTAATAATCTGTGGAAACAAATTAACTGACAGACTAAAAGGATCTAATAAATAACATCTAACATAAATCATCATATGAGGAGTCGACGGGAAAAATATGGCAATTCTCACCAGATGTTCATGTTCAGATGATGTTGTGTTATTGTGTCACGTCTGTTCTCATTAATATAGCGACCCCTCGGTGGGAGACCACGTGACTGGTCAGGTGGTGTGACATCACTGACGCTGTCAATCAACTGACTTGAGCATCATCCAAGTGACACATTTCAGGCCACAATTTTTATTCCTCAAAAAAAAATAGACATTTCATTATCAGAAATATATATTATATTTTAAAAACATCTTTCTGTAGTCATTGAGCACTGCAGAGGACTGATATAAAACCACTGTTGACCTGCGGCGGGCGTGGCCGGCTGATAGACACTTGATCTTACGTCGTTAAAAATATTAAAATAGTTTACAATTTAAACAACCTACACTGTAAAAAATAGTCAAAATACACCACAAAAAGTAAAAACCTGCTTCATTAGTCAGACTGAATTGCCAATCGCCGTGGCAGCACATCAGTCGCAGCAACATTAGCAGCTCTAATTATTTGGCCTATCGTCAGCGAAGAAGGCGAAAAGACATCGCAGCTTAGACGTCGAGGCCCTGCTGTGTCAAAAAGTCTTCAAGTGCGCTCAGTCGTTCCACAAGCATCACATCCACATCTGACTCGTCCTCAACGGGGTTGCTTCCATGACAACGGCGGGACGCCACTCGTTTCCTGGGCATGGAGGCAACAGGAAGTCCTATCCCTGGAAATCACAAATAAGGAACTGAAATCGCATCCGTATTGGGTATTCGGTCAGCTTTAAGGTTGCAAGACTGATTAAACAGTGCCAGGAACCACATCTCCTATCTCCTATCTCATACCGGACGGTCTCTTTCTCTTCCGAGGCTGAGTGAAGTCAGGAAACAGGAGGAGCCTCCGCCTCCTCTGGTGACCAATCCGGAGCAGCGCTCCATCCTTTTCACGCGGCTCCTCGAAGATCGTCTCCAGCGTCCTGCGGGAACAAGAGTCAGGAATGTTGGCGGAGATCGGTTAATTCTGGGACCGGTGGAAGGTCTTCAGAGTAAATTTGACGTGTTCGTTCTTCACCTGTTGCTTGTGGGCGATTTATAGTTCTTGTTAGTGTAAATCTCCTCCAGGCTGAATTCCTTCTTTTTTAACCTAGAAAATGTTGAATTTCAGTGTTTCTTCTGTATTCTCTTCCTCCTCATTCAAGCCTTCTCACCTTTTGACCTTCGGGAGTCCCATTGGTGTGAGCGGCGTCTCGCGAGGTGGCGCCCTTCGGATTCTGATCTGTGAAACTCTTTTCCCCCGCTGCTCGTAAATAGGAGGAAAGGGGACAATTTAAAACTAAACTGAAAACGACCAATCATTTAAACACAGTGATAAAGTAACACTTTAGTTAGACCAAGTTTCACCTCCTTGCTGGTTTCAACAACGGCACCAGGTAGAGTTTGGCCATTTGGGAGTCCTGCAGAAGGTCCGTTGGTGGAACATGAGGAGAGGGGCAGTGGCCTTCGCTGGGGGAGATGGAGCCTGTGATGGTTCTGCTGGTGTTGCTGCCTCACACCATCTGAGGGTGAGCTGTGAAAAACACTTCATATTTGAGCTCAAACTGTTATTTTTCCAAACGCAGAGAGGAAGTGTTTAAATTTGAATTGATGATTACATCATTGAAAGATTTACCTCAGAGAAAGAGCTCGCATGTAGCTAGAAGGGAAAAAAGTGCTTGTTTTTGATCCGTTATACTGTAAATATCTCATTCAGATTATTTGGGGTGATTCTGAATTGATTGAGAAACATAAATTGACCCACCAGTGGTCAGTGCTCAGGCTGGGGGGGGCGTCCAGTCCTTCAGGGGCCTCAGGGGGCTTCCACATGCTCCTCTCCTCATGGACTCCACAATCATCTCTGCAGCAACTCTTGACAACTTGAGTTGGAGGGTAGGTTTCAAACATGACACAGGCGAGGAGCTAAACCATTGGTGAACAGCCCTGTGACTGGATAAGAAGCTGAGGGGGAGGAGGATGTTGGAGAAACACCACCGGCCTGAAGACAACTCCAGAGTGTCTGATTGGCTACTATGGGCTGTCAGCAGCAGATGCGAGGAGCTCTGGTAGGATAAGGTGGAACTACTGTAAGGAAAGTGCAGAAACATCTTGATATTAGACATTTTTTATGATGAGATGAAATATCTCAGCAGCAGCAGGGTACGAGGCCGGAGTAGATCCTGAAATCAGGAGTCTTATCTAACCTGATGGGTGCCTGATGCCCAGTAAGTTGTTCTTTTTGTTTTATGAGATATCAATGATGTATGCAATCATATAAATATGGCTTACAAATATAAAGCAATAAAAATGCCAGATAAGAACGTCATGAATGTCTCTTCACCTATGCGGCAGCATTGGAGGCGTTCTAAATCCGTTTGGCCTGAAAACAGCGACGGCCTGCTCTGGTTGGGGCAATCCACTCTCAGCTCTTCTTCTGTGGTTCAATTTGTGCAGAACAAGCGTTGCTCCCTCCTCTTCTCCAGTGAAGGACACCGCCATCCGAACAACGAATCTCCCTTCATCTTCCTCAACTTCTTTGTCTTCTCCTTTTTTAAAACTCTGATTAATTTCTCTCTGTTTTTTCCTCCTTTTCCTGTTCCTCTCAGCTTCCTCCTCTTGGTCTGTCAAGGAAGGGTTGAGGGGGGAGGTGGAAGACACTAGAGGAAAACAGGGGAGGCCTTAGGGTACAATTTACCAAGCCTACTGAATGAAACTGTTGAAACCTTGAAATCACGATTCCTTCCAGAAACCCACCATGAGAACAGGGTCCTCTTCCTCCATCTACAGCATTTCTGGTCCTCTTCTTCCTCACATTCCTCCTGGTTCTCCTCTCCAGAGAGTCTAGACGACGACTGAGAGTGGCCAGAGCGCCTCGCAGGAGGCGGCGCACCTCCAAGCGATGGGCTGAGAGGAGACGAGGTAAGAGAGCGGAGCAGGAGCAGCAGGGAGGAGGAACTGGAGGGAGGACGGGAGCTGTGTGGAGAAGTGAAACAGGAGGATATAAGACAGAAGAAGAGACCGATGATGTAGGGGAAGAACAAGGAGGGTAAACAGTAACAGCAGTGTGAGAAGTACAAGGAGTAAAAATAGGAGGGGGAGGTGGAGGAAGAGAAATACGTGTTGAAGGATGGTAATGGGCGGCGGATTGAGCAGAAGAAAGAGGAGAATCATTGGGAAAAGGAGAGACATTAGAAAAAGAACTCAGGAACTGAGAGGGCAACAGGTAATGGCACTGAGCGGAATGTGATGGAGGTACAGAAGGAGGAAGAACATGAGAAAAGTATGCAGGGGAGATAGAAGAATGAGTAGAAGTGGGGATAAGAGGAGTAGAGGAGCCAGAAGAGAGCGAACCAGGGGAGGATGATGCTGCAGAAGTGACATTGGATGTAACATGGTGACAAGGAAAGAGGGTGACAGAAGACGAATCTGTGGAGAGAGAAGGAAGGGAACGGTCAAGAGAAGATGGAGGAGAGAAGGACACATTGGAGAGATGTGTGGATGAGATGGGTGGAGGGGAAGGAAGGGCAGATGAGGGGCAGGAGGGAGAAGTTGGGATGGAGGAGAAAGGAGGAGGCGAGGAGCTCCACACAGGCAGAGAAGTTACCACCCCTGAAGAAAAACATGATCAGCGCTGAATCAACACCCAGGAAAGGAGAAACTCACCCGTGTGTGTGTTGTTGTCGCCATCAGCTAACGCAGGAGGAGGATACGTCATCACCATTAGGCCCCGCCCTCTGTCATCACTGTCATTGGGTCGCGTGAGCATTGTGATGCTAGAAAAGTATATAAAAGATAATCGACTTCAGCTGTGCAGAACTATAACATATGCTGTCACATCAACGAATTGGTCCCCTTTGATGAAACAAGCACATTAAGATAAGAGAGATGGATCCAATCGCGATCCTGCTCATCTCGCGAGTGCGTCCAATCCTGCTGGAGAAAAGCCACAAATTGTCCCGTAAATCTAAAGCCCTTTCCCATATTCTTGGGGACAAAAATCATCTTCAGGGGCCACAAAGCGCCACCACACTATGTAGGATGAGGCAAACCGAATGGACACGTTCGTAGATCGAGGATGTTGTTGGTGGATGTGACATTAAGAGGGGATTTAGGGGAAAAGGAATAAAGGAAAATTGGACAAGCTAGCTGCGGCTAAATGCGTTTAGCTTGTATTGTGCATGGACCTGTTAAAGCAGGATCAACTAGAAGACTTTACCTTTATCGTGGCCTCCTAGTCCGATATTCTAACTTAAATTCTCTTATCGCTCATTGCTCGGGAATTATGCGCTAAAAACGCCGAATCTGCGCGACATCTCCCGAGAAAGCGACACCCTCTTTTATCGCTACCAACCGGCGTCAGAAGAACGGAAGTCGCACCGCCCGAGTTTAGGATTTCAAAATAAAAGCGCTGAAACGACCTCGTAGTGGTCTCACATTTCCACCTGTAATAAAATACAAAAT
Organism: Takifugu flavidus; assembly: GCF_003711565.1. Taxonomy (NCBI): domain Eukaryota; kingdom Metazoa; phylum Chordata; class Actinopteri; order Tetraodontiformes; family Tetraodontidae; genus Takifugu; species Takifugu flavidus. The sequence continues at coordinate 6,474,182 of NC_079539.1, read as the reverse complement.
GATTAACGAGGTTCTAAGGTAAAAGTGAATTTAAAAGATATTTTCACGTGGTAGTCTGTAGGGGTCTTTAAAGCACCAGTGCAGACAAAATAAGGAAGATATTCTGGTAGCAGGTGGAGGTGCCCTTCTAAACACCGCTGAGGTACCCTTGAGCAAGGTACCGAACCCCCAAATCCTCACATTTGGCTCAGTTCATCCTGGGATAGGTTCCAGCACGTGACCCCAAAAGGAATAAAGAGGTCGAGAACAAAAAAGAAATGGTCTTCTCTCAATGTTAGTGTATCTGTTTTGATTGTTTTGTACTGTTGCCACATCAAAACATGAATTATAAATGTTACTGGACATTATATAGTTTTAGTTTGTAATCATACAGTTATTATATAGTTCAGCACAGATTTTAAAGAAGCTCTTCTGTAAAAGATCACTCTAAACTAAAGTTTTAAGTGTTCTGCGCCACCGTAGTGATGTAAATTTGATGTTTACGATCCTGTTGCAGCGCTTATCTTCCTCTTCCTGACTAGTTTGGACTTTGGTTCAGAGGTTGCAGTCTGTGCAGCCCGCTGAGCTTTCAAAGCACATTGATTTAGTTACTGTAGCATTTGTGTTAAGCGATTGTGCTACTCATGAAGCTTTACCGTCTCTCTCTGCTCCTCCTCTGTATGAGCTCTCCTGCATTTGGAGGCCATGTCCTGGTTTTTCCCGGTGAATACAGCCACTGGTTGAACGCCCGGACTATCATGGACGAGTTGGTGAGGAGGAACCATTCTGTCACCGTTCTGGTGGCTGACGCGTCGCCTTCTGTCAGTTACAACAACAGCCGTGATGCTGCCAAATTCAACTTCCTGGTGTTCAAGGTGGCAACAGCGCATGAATATTTACTGTCTTTAACACACATCCAAGGCTTAAAAAATGGAGTCCTGTATTATGTGGTGACGCAAAAGTGCATTTACCATCGTGACCCTTCCGGGCTCCGTAGTTTCCTTTGAGTGTGAAAACAAAAACAAACCAAGAGCACCACATCATTTCTGTCCAAAAGCTCCGTGTCAGTTCTCGCTGATGCAGCTGAACGATGCTGAGTGGGTGTTTGACGTTTCAGGTTCCCTTCAGCAGAGCTGAGCTTCACGGGCTCACTGAAGAACTGGTCCACTTCGCCATGTACGAGTATCCCACCGCCTCTTTTCTGGAGAAGGGTGGAAGATTTATGATCTGTTACGACGCTTTGCCAGTTTTGGGTTGAAGCAGTGCGACGCCATGCTCAAGAACCAACAGCTGATGGCGACGTTGAGGGACGCCGCATTCGACGCCGTTTTGCTGGACCCGATGATAATGTGCGGTGACCTTGTGGCCGACGTTCTTGGCCTTCCTCTTGTCATTTCGCTTCGCTTTTCACAAGGTGGCGTCATGGAGCGACACTGCGGCCACGTGCCAGCACCCCCGTCCTTTGTTCCTCCTCCTCCTCTGCCCTACAGTGACCTTATGACCTTCACAGAAAGGCTGACCAGCGTGATGACATATGTGTCCGCCTCGGCCCTATCAGAGCTGTTCTGGAGGTGGTCGCTGGACCACTACTACAGTCAGATCAAAGGTTGGAGCAAATCGCCTGGTTCCTTTGAGGCAAATCATCATCAGACATCAGCCATCTTTCCTTTCTGAACAGGACGTCCGAGCAGCGCTTGTGAGACTTTGGGAAAAGCTGACATCTGGCTCATGAGAACCTTCTGGGACATGGAGCCACCGCGTCCGCTGATGCCCAACTTCAAACACGTTGGCGGTCTGCACTGCAAACCAGCCGGGCCTTTGCCAGAGGCACGCCTGCACTTCCTGCTTGACCCAGATGATTGACAGGCAAGTTTCACTGGAATCCTGACAGGAATGTCGATGATGTCACCTCGTTCAGGATGTGGAGGCATTCGTGCAGAGTTCCGGTGAAGCCGGAGTCATCGTGGTGAGTTTTGGCTCCATGGTGACCGACCTGCCCCCCGAGCGTGCAGAGGTCATGGCCGCTGCCTTTGGACGAATGCGGCAGAAGGTCGGACTCATTCCAACAGCTCAGTGGGCAGCTGCCGTACACTAATGTGGCTCCTTCGTGATGCTGACGAGATCTTTTGATTTGTGCTCAGGTCATCTGGAGATACAGCGGAGCAGCTCCACAAACACTGTCAGCGAATACCAAACTCATGAAATGGATCCCTCAGAACGACCTGCTGGGTACACACACCCTTGTACTTCTATCTTTGCGGGGTCTTTCATACCCCTAATGCGTTCCCCTTCCCCAAACCCTGATCTGAACCCAAATAGAACCCTAACCCTAAAATCATGTCTCTCCTGTCAAACAGCTAAAAGGTCCTCACCCAAATGTCTCTTTATCCTGATCCTAGGATGAGTTGGGTCACACAATGAATCATTTATTTATGTCTTTTGCATTTACAAAGCAAAACGCGTTGGTGTTTTTCATTTGTAAACTGCTTATTAGCGATTCGCGGTGCATTTGGAGAACTTGTTAAGCTCCGTATCCGCCCAGGTCACACGCAGACGCGCGTGTTTGTGACCCACGGCGGCACCAACGGGCTGTACGAGGCCATACATCACGCTGTGCCGGTGGTTGGAATCCCGCTGTTCGGGGACCAGCCCGACAACCTCGCCCGCCTGTCGCGCCTCGGTGTCGCCGTCGTGCTCGACTTCAATCAAATGACGTCAGACCAGCTGACGGAGGCGCTGAATGGCGTCATCGCCCAGAAGAGGTGAGAGCGACGTCACACAGCGCTTTCAGATTTCCACATTGATCTCACGCCACGTTAATTTTCCCATGATGCTTAGCTACAAGTCCAACATGCTGCGCCTGTCGTTGATCCACCATGACCAGCCAGCGACGCCCCTGGAGACCGCCGTCTTCTGGGTGGAGTTTGTGATGCGCCAAGGTGGAGCCAAACACCTGCGCGTGGCGTCACATGACCTGAACTGGTTCCAGTATCACAGCTTTGACGTGGTCGGCGTCCTGCTGGTCACCCTGATGACCTTCGTCGCCCTCTGCTGGTCAGTCGTCCGCTGCCTCCTGCGCTGCTGCAGGAGGCAGCAACGGCTGAAGGGAGACTGAAGCGTTTTTAGTGGGAAGAATCAAGAAGTCACCTTTGTCCAACACCAGCACAATAAGTCCAGGAAGGTGCTGCACCCTCAGCAGCAGGACTGGAAGCACCAAACATCTGCTTCTCCACCAATTAAATGACCTGAAATCATCTTGCAGCAGTTGTTTTGTGGGCGCTGCTCTCGAGTTTCGTGTCCAGATTCAGATAAATTAAAGTTCTGCCCTCTCTGATAAACACAACCTGTTCAGTTGACAGTGTCCCTGAGGACAGTGTCTCTGAGGACAGTGTCCCTGAGGACAGTGTCTCTGAGGTCAGTGTCCCTGAGGACAGTGTCTCCGAGGACAGTGTCCCTGAGGACAGTGTCTCTGAGGTCAGTGTCCCTGAGGACAGTGTCTCCGAGGACAGTGTCCCTGAGGACAGTGTCTCTGAGGTCAGTGTCCCTGAGGACAGTGTCTCCGAGGACAGTGTCCCTGAGGACAGTGTCCCCGAGGACAGTGTCTCCGAGGACAGTGTCCCTGAGGACAGTGTCCCTGAGGACAGTGTCTCCGAGGTCAGTGTCCCTGAGGACAGTGTCTCCGAGGACAGTGTCCCCGAGGACAGTGTCTCCGAGGACAGTGTCCCTGAGGACAGTGTCCCTGAGGACAGTGTCCCTCACATCCTGGTGTTTGATGTGCGTGTGATGACAAACATTGTATTATTATAACATCAATTTTTCGCATAGAACGCACATTGTTTGACTTATTTTTTTAATTTTGTACAAAACAGACAAAAGTTTTGCTGCCTCAGCTCACAACCAGCAATTTCTTAACTCCCACTGATCAGGCGATCAGCTGATCAATACATACGATTGATCAGCTGGACATTGGCTAAGAATGATAAACAAATAGGAAAACTTACAAGCAAATTTGACCAAAACACCAGCAGCAGGTGATTATCGATTAAAAAAAACAAAAAACACATTTCAACGGTCCACATACTTTTTTCAATTTTGTGTTCATAAGGTAAAATACTAAATAAAAAATAAATGAATTTTAAATTGACTTAAACTGGGAAAAAAAAGACAGAAGCCTGTGACTGTTCAAAAATCCTGTTGTAACAAATTCTCACTCCACTCTTTACAGTAAAATAACCCAACATTCTGATATCCATCACACTGTAAAAAATACACCAGGGGATTCTGGGAAATGTAGTGCGCTTCATTTACATAATTTACATCAATTCATTGAAAGACATCAAGACAAACAGAAACATGAGTGAGCTGTGATGTCACTTCTTTGTAAATGTTTTGATCGAGCTGACAAAAGACCAAAAGAGTTTAGCCTTCGGTTTTTGTACATTTTCTCTATATTCACATAAAATCCAACGTATTCGGGCAGCAGAACCCAGACCAAAACCAACCAAAATAAAATGTCTCACACGCCCACCGGAACCCCTTCATCGGATCACCTGCGGTAGCGCCCCCTCTCCTTATCCCGCTCTCTGTCTCTATCCCGGCCCCGCTCCCTCTCGCGGTCTCGGCGTGGTCCCACTCGCTCGCGGTCCCGCTGCCGATCTCGCTCCCGCCGGCTGCTCACCACTGCCTGCGTCCGCCGCAGGAAGTCATCCACGCGCATGTCGTAATCGTGCTGCGTGACGGGAAAAATAGAGAAGAATGACGTGCCAAGAGAAACCCGAGTGGGAATGTCACCATTCCAGCATCAGCATAAAGGTGGCGGCGGTCCTGGACTCACGGGACTGGAGGCGAAGGCGCGGTGCTGTGGGGGCCGCTGCTTGTCTCTGAAGCGAGGCGGCGGAGCGTCATGGGGCGGAAGAGCCGGGTGGTGGTGATGATGGTAGGCCTGATGAGGCGGCGGTGGGGGGTGGTTGTGGTGGTAGTATGGAGGGTGGTGAGGAGGCGGCTGATCCACGCTGGGGTAGGTCGCCTGACGACGGGCACAACGCCGATATCACTCATTTGGGAGGAAGTGCAGCCATCACACAGGAGAGATAAGAGAGATACTCACCAGAGTCTGCCAGGGAGCAGGAGGGCCGATGTTGTGGTGATAATCCCTCATGTAGTCGTTATAAGACTGGCAGAGAAACACAGATCTGAGTCACGTCACCTGTCAGCGAGCCGTTCCTGACCCTGTACCCGTCGCTGCGCTAACACGCTAATGCTAACAACCAGAGCTATTGTGTTGGCCCGGACAATTATTGTGCTGTCATGGTTAAAAACACATCAAGGGTGCAGCCCGTGCACGTACGTTTCCACGCCCACTATTGCTCATTTGAGTCATAAAGCCAATTCAATGCCAAAGTGGCAGATTATCAACTCACCCCGTTGAGGAACACGTCCCGTCTGACCCCAGAGAACCGCCTGAAAGAATAAAAAGGTTCTCAAACCTTGCGTACGGTGTAATCTGTACATCTGTGGCCTATTTCAGGTGAGCAGGAAGTTTATCTCATCTTCTCACCTGTCCACAGGTTGACTACGAAGGTCCTGGATGAATCCTGAAAAATAATGAATTCCTTCTGTTAAATTCCTCTCGTTAAATCTCCCCCCTCTCACGACGGACAACGGAGAACTGTCTTCACATAATCTTTCTGAAACATCAGGTGGCTTTTTGGTCTAAAATGAACAACCTGCGCGCTGGTTGAAGTCGGGCGGACCATCAATTCGTGGTCTCTTCCTGCTGTGGAGGTCGTACTCTTCAGGACGACGCCTACATAGACAAGTTGACAAGTAAGACACTCACACGTGCGTTAACCCACAGAAGCACAGCAGCAAACGCGCTCGGAACAAACGTCAAACAGAACACGGTATTTTCAACGCTAACACAGCCAGAAAAGTGCTGAACAGGAACAAAAAGCAGGTGTTTCACATCAGGTCCAAACAAGGGACGTTCTAAAGGATGATTGGTTCTGGCTGGAAACCCTGACTGCTATCAGCTCAGCCACAACATCAAAACCACTCGGGACAGAACCAACACCCACCTGAAGGCTGGTTCATGATAACCACCACTGCCCACAACCATTTGATAATGTCTCAGAGGTAATCTGATCCATGGCCACACCTACAATGGATCACATTTATTCGTCTTCACTCAGATTTGGATCTGGGGATTCTGGAGGCCTGGTGGACAGGTGGAGCTCCTGGGAGGAACACGCTGTCCCGCCTGGGTTGCCGAGAGCCCTGGTGATGTTGGCAGTGATGGTGTGAAGAGTTCGCCTGGATTTAGTTTTAATATTGTGGCTGATTCTCCCGCAGGTCCGGAAACTGGCGATAATCTGACCTCTCAAATTTACCTGATACTCGGGACATTAACCTTGAACTTCATGTCTTAATCCTTCTAGAGATACAAAAATACTGCATTTTCACAAACATCTCTCTCTCACACACTCACACACACACAAATAAACATAGAAGAAGCCTCTTAAAAAGGACAACATACCGCTTCTGTTGCTTATGTGGGGAGGGGCTGTTTGAATGTGTGAGCACTTTCAATATAAAAAGAAAAAAACAGTTTCTCTCCTTTTCAGTCCGTGTAAAAGGATTAAAACCTTCTGATTTTGAAAGGGGTGGAGCTGGGGGGGGTAATGATGAAGATGATGATGGTGCAGTCCTGTTAAACAACACACAATGCCCCCCCCCTTCTCAGCCCCATCCCTCACCCTCCAGACCAGAAAGTCCTTCAAAAACCATTTTCCTCCTTTTTCTGCTGCTCCATTGTTCATGACTCTTATTTCTACCCGCCTCCTCCTCCTCCTCCTCCTCCTCTCCCTTCGCACACACACCTTTGTATTCAGTTCAGCAGTGAAAACACACCAATAAACAGTTTGTAGTGAATAAACTCAGTCCTGACTCGGCGTGTGTGCTGGGAGAGGGGGTTAAAACGACTGTCCTTTAACAAAGGAGGGGGCTTTTTCAGTCTCAAGAGGATTTTTAGAATATTATTAAACCGAGTCCATTTCCTTTTTGTACTTTTGTTACCTGAAACGACCAAGTCGGGAAGCCCAAACCACCTCCTTATTGGGTACAGTCCAGTGGCCACACCAAGGTGTGAATGAACTGCCTCATAGAACCAGAACCAGTTTGCTGGCAGCTCAGATGATCCCTTATTTTCTCTCTCTTTCTCTGTAGCTTACTTCTACCTCTGTCACCCTTCATCAGTCCCAAGTGTCCTCTCTGCTTTTATTTTGAAAGGGTCAGCATCAGTCCTGCTAAGTGTTGAAACGTCTCTATTTTTTTTAATTCCGATGAACGAAGCTCCTGCAGAGAAAAGAGCTTAAGAACAGAACAAATTTAGATAACAAATTTGAGAAATGATCTTATCTAAGCCTGCAGGCTTTTTAAAAATCATCTATATATAGTAAATTAAAATGGGAACTTAATTCGATTGGGAATTTAACTTAATTGTGAACTCTTTCCGTAACTTGAGCTGTGACTAAGGATGGCTTTGTTGAAGGATGAGACTTCCTGCCTTGTGACACCTGTAAAGATTTCCACCTAAAGACAGAGTGAGGTGTCACTCTGGATGAAAATCCGAGGCTGGAAAAACAACCATAACCAGAGCACCAGCAATGCTAGCCACAGGATGGCTAGCCACCAGCTAAACGCAGAGGCCATCCCCATCATCCGGCAGCAGGTGGCGCCATGGTCGATGCAGGAGAAGAACAGGAAGCAGGAGGAGCTTGATGATTGGCTAACCTTCCCGGTTCGCGCTGTGGTGGTCGACCCCGAGGCCGTTGTTCTGATGGGGTCCGGCGCTTGTGGCGAATACGGCGAGCTACCTGATGGATGTCCACGTTTTCATCCAATGGGAAGAGCAAACAGAGCTGAGCGCCGATGTCTGGCTGGATCTCCTAAGAGGTTTTAGAAAGGGTTTCACTATTTAGGCAATTATAAACGTGAAAAAAGCAGCAGAATGACGACAGACCTGTCCGTCACGTCCAATTTTGACTGGCTTGTGTTCGTTCCAGGGATTGGACAGGTGAGCCGTTTTGGTAAAAGGAAGCTCCCTCCTGGGCACAAAAAAATAATTTTCTGTATTTTGCACATAAAAGCAAGCAGAGAGGTGTTATATTTATATTAACCTGCAAAGCCAGTCGATCTTGAACACTCCGCCCAGCATCTTTGCATTCATGCCGGCAGGAAGAACCCAGTGGATCGGAGATCCACCGTGATGAGACTCCGATGCCAAACGTGCGAAACCTACACGTGCCACCGAGTAAACGCATTTAAATCTTCGGAAGGCACCAAGCGTGAACAATGCTGGGAATGTTGCGTATGTACCTTGGAACTTGCCGCTCTCCCTGACAGAGAAGACAAGGATGACGCTCCGAGCTGAGCGGAACGCTGCGTTCAGTTTCTTCTCGTTCACCGGCAGCGTGGACCAAACCCCCTAAACATGCCAGGAAGAATGAAGCCGTTATATTTGGCATGAATGTATAAACCAAAGAGCCTGGCGTCAGCAGCAGCGTGCCTTAGCTTTGGCCAGCGAGACGTTCTCATGGTTGTTGCTCTTGATCAGGAAGAACCTGGCGTCTCGCAGGATGTAATCCAATTTACTGCTCGGATCCTGACACGTGACGAACTTTCCTACAGGGTAAAATAAACACGGACAATAAATGCTGGAACAGATTAGAAGGCAGGACGGGAACTGCCACATTTTTGATTTGAAGCTTGCGACTCACTGTCGATCCCTTTTCGAACTGCTCGCACGGAGGACGACAGCTTCTCCCTCTTCTTGTCCGACCCTTTTGAAATAAAAGTACAGAACTGGTCAAGAGCTGCACGGCAAAAGTAAACGCTCGTTTATTGTTCTCATGTATTTCTACACTCGTTAGCTGGGATGGAAGCTCTAGTCATAGGACGCAATCATTTGAAATCTTTGAAAAGTAACCGAACTTCAGTACCTGAGCCCTCAGAGGCAGAACCCGAATGCACCGACTCGCCATCAGAGAAGCTAACAGAAGACGCAGAGCGCGAGTCTCCCGCCTCACTCCGAGTATCATAGTCGTTTCCATCTCCGCCACGATGTTCATACTCCTCTTCGTCGTCTTCTTCCTCCTCATCCTCTTTCTCTCCTTCTTCCTCTTCCTCCTCCTCTTCTTCTTCTTCCATACCCTCTTCGTCTTCATCGTCCTCTTCTTCGTCCTCATGTTCCTCCTCTTCTTCTACGTGGGAAGCATTGGGGGAGGAGCTTCCAGACCGTGGCTCTGACCCATATTCTGCTCCTGCCTCATCTTCCTCCTCAGAGTGGTTATCCTCGCCATGTGGGGACGGGCTTGGTCTCCTCTCTTCACGTCGCATTTTCTAGATAAAAAAAACAAAAACAACGATCGCTTGTCATGCTGACACTGAATTAGCTGTCAGGATGTCATCGGTCGCCACAGGAACCTGTGATGTCTCAGGTTCCTCCTCAGAAACATCAAAGTAAACCATATGGTATCTAGTCAATCGTTGATATTAGGCAAAGATCTTTTAAAATAATGTTTTTTTCCTCCACCCTTATTTAATATTAAGATAATTGAATGAGCGGTATCGATACCTGGCTTATGCTCTCCAGGCCTCGATGAGACTCTCTGCGCCGCATATCTTCCCCTCCACGGCTTCTAGTCCCATCGCGGGTTCCTCGATGTCCTTTTCGCTCGTCATAGTAGTCAGGACAATAACTACTGGTGCCAGCATGGCGACCGCGAGGGCTAGAACCCAGCTTTTTTGATGAGGATGATGACAGATGTGGACCAGAGGATCTTTTATTGTTTGAAGATGACCTGGAGGGGCCCTGGCGAGACGAAGGACGGGGCCTCTTCAAGTCCCGGATGTCAGAGTGCTCAAGTTTTCTCTTTGTTCCTGATAAAAGACAAAGATTGGGATGGATAGAATTCTTTTTATCTCGAGAGGTTAATAGTATTTAATGCTCTTGGCAGATATCAATATTTAGCTTTAACAATGGCATTAGTAGTATTTGCTCTTGTTTAAAAGGGAGTAATTTCATCAGAAGGAAATTAAAATACAATCTACTGGCTCTGGTGTATATTGGAGATGAAGCTGGTTTCTCAGAACACTTCTGAGTTGTACCTTTCTTGTCACTAATTTCCCGCTCTGATTCTGGGTTGTAAAGCTCATCATCTTGATCAGGAGCTTCCGTTAGAATATCTTCCAGGACATTCAGCTCTCCATCTGAAACAAAAGTTGAAAAAACACCCATTTAGGAGGAATAAAAACCACTAATAGAGACAATGACACAGCAGAGCCAAGAGTTCTAACGTGTGCGGGTAACTCCGAGGGCATTTAAAGGCCCCACGTTTTTCGTATCCTATATGTTGTCGTGCCAGAGGTTTCCGGAATAAAATTTCCATAAACAAGCTGTGACCCTCACATTGAAAAAAAGTCAGATTTTCTTTTTTCGCAAATACAATCGTCGTTAGAGTTTGCTAAGGACGCGTAGAAGGAAAACCCGAAACAGGACGGATCCAGTTGGTGGCAACGCCATAATGAATGAACCTGTTTACACGTATGGACAGCTGCTTCTCGTGAAACTACCAGATCAGTGACCAGCTACTAATTGACGTTATAGTCAGTTTTACAATAACAGATTGTCATTTGTTGAAGAGTAACAGGTTAAAAAACTAACATACAAGACACAGACCTGCTAATGGAAACAATTAGCCACTGCTAACAAAGCATTTTGCTAGCTTCTCACCTTTGTCTTCTCGTCGGTCGGCCGCCATCACAGCCGCTCTGGCCTTTTATTGCTCTACCTCTTGTATAATACAAATTAAGTGTATTCTATTGCCCGGATTTAGCAACAAATGCGAATAACTGAAATAACTGTTTATACATGGAGATCGCAAATTATAAACGTTGCTTCACATTAGCCGTTCGTCTTCCTCGCGTCTTCCCGTTACAACATGTGACCCGACAGCGCCGCCCTTTGGACGGGAGGAGCAACTGCGCAGACTGGACCCTGCGGCAGAAGCGGTCCATGATGTATTTGGGATATGAAATAAACCTCTGCACTTATCAATGTCTGGTCAGCAGACATACTTTAATCATACAGTTATTTATAATATTGTTGTCAATTTCCATGCAGGTTCAACGCTATTTAACCCCTATCTTGTCAGTTGTATATGTTGCTTTATTATTACTGCATTATAATGCTGATAAGAATTTAGCCTCAGTTTCTATCGGCAACATGCGGAAAGTACTGACTAATTAGCAGAAGAGACTTGAGAGCACATGTAAATTGCCGTGAAGACATGTACACATAATAGATTGCATTTTCTCAAAAGGGCATATAGTGGTTAAGAAACATAGACCAGCACCTGAAATACATTACCGACAGAGCTGAAACTAAACATCTGTGTATTTCACTTCAATACAAAATAAGAAAATTTTAAAAGGTCTGACTTCGAACAGTGTTCCGATTAGAACCGTTGATCAATAACTATTATTTTGAAGCATCCACACCGGAAGTGCTTTTTTTGTTCCGGAAGTCCACGTCAGAGCTCAGAGGGAACCGACGGCAAACTCAGCGGATGTGCTTCAACTCCTTTTAAACCGATCTTTCATTTATTACAGGGCCAACATGGCAGACGAAGCCACGCGTAAGGCAGTTTCTCAAATCCCGCTGCTGAAGACGAACGCGGGGCCGAGGGACCGGACGCTGTGGCCCCAGCGGCTGAAGGAGGAGTACCAGGCGCTGATTCACTTCGTAGAGCAGAACAAGGCGGCGGACAACGACTGGTTCCGCCTGGAGTCGAACCCAGACGGGACACGATGGACCGGCACCTGTTGGTTTATCCACGAGTTGCTGCGCTACGAGTTCCAAATAGAGTTTGATATTCCCGTGACTTATCCGGACACCGCACCCGAGGTTGCGGTTCCCGAACTTGACGGAAAGACCGCAAAGATGTACCGGGGTGGGAAGATCTGCCTGACCGATCACTTCGCACCGCTGTGGGCCCGCAACGTGCCACGTTTCGGCCTGGCACATCTTATGGCGCTGGGACTCGGACCGTGGCTCGCCGTGGAGATCCCGGACCTGATCAGCAAAGGGATCGTGGTCCACAAGGAGCGGGTGCGGGAGTGACGACACCGAAACGCACCAAACACTGAACATCCGAACACGGTCCACAAACCGGTTAACGGCTGTTTCAGTCACTAATGACTGGGGGGGTCACTAATAGAATAAATAAACAGAATATTCCAGTATAAACTATCCAAAAGCAGATTCATGTTTCTTCAGTAAAGACAGAAAAAGCTAGAGAATGATCCGTTTCCATGACGACTGAATCAGAGTAACTTGTCCAGTGATTTTGACTGCTGCACCCGGTGAGACTTGTGATGGCAGAAACCCTGCACAATTAGAAGCTACAGACTGATTCACAACCATCTCTCTGGTTCCATTGTGCATATTTAGAATCACAGAGCTTCTTCTTCAGCTTTGCTCTGGATGTGAATCTAATAAAGAAAATCGATCCCCTGGGGAAAAAAACTGCTTCCATTTTTAAAAAAATGTGACACATGCAGAAGAAGCGTACATCAGCCCCAACTGTGTCATTCTCGTTTTGTTCACTTCTTTATTTTCGTTAAACGTCTGTCATGTTTCCTCTCAGTAAACCTGAATAAGCTGGTCCCATTCAGCTGGAGGCCACAGCCCATTTTCCTGCACATTGCTGGGTGAGGACTTCCAATCCCAGCTCCGCACGGGGATGTTCCAAGTATTGCCATAGTTTGCCATCACATAGTCCAGGGTTTCACAAGGAACACGAACTTTCAACTCCAGAAGCTCTGCCCAGCAGAGGGAAAAACGAGGGAATATGTACCTATAGGTGACAAAAGGGTTTTAAGAACGGTCATGTTACTGTCAAGTTCAACTGAACTGCCGGCTTTATTTAGATTTCTTTAATAAAAGTGCAAATTTTAGCAAATTAAGAGGAAAATGAATATTACTTGAACTTCCTGCCACTCTTGGCCTGTGTTCCACCATTCCACATCATGTCTCCTTCTTCATAGAAAAAGAAAATATCCAGTTTGACATCCTCACTCAAAAAGGAAAGTTCCAGACTGTCCTCCACCTGCCGTTAAATAGAAAAATGTAACAATGATCAGAGGCTCACTCCACATCTGAGTATAGTATAGGGCAGGGAGACATCTGACCTTTCCAAACTTGTGTTTGAGCGACAGCCCAGCCTCTCTGAAGGCTGTGATGATATCGGGCCTGTAATCTACGATGAATATCCCAATGTCAACATCGCGGCTGTAAGAGATGACGCTGCACTGCCTGAACCAGCCTACAGGGAGAGGGGATCAGTTACTTTCATGCATTGTTGGGCCGTTAAACTACAGATAATAAACGCTTTAAAAGCCATATCAGTACATAATAAACAGTAGTTGTAATGTTCTATTGTAGCACATAAAAATATATGACATGTTTATTGTTTGCTGGCTGATGCTGGCATGTTATGGTATGACATTCTATAGTGATGTCTAAATGTTACCCAGACAGGTGCCGCTGCTGAGCCAAAAGGGGATACCAAGGGTCGTGAGTATTCCAGCTGTCACACGAAGCAATGACTTCACTTTCCTTCGAAAATCAACTGCCTCCGGAAAAGAGTCCTCAGGGTAGAGCTGAGAAGTTTAAAAAAAAAAGTTATTACAGGACTCTCCTGGGAGGGTTGCCTTTTATATTAATCTCATATCAGTTAAGTTCCATTTATGTCTTACTTGCAAAAAGTTCCGGGCGTCACGATGTCGGCATTCCAGGAAGTGAGCATGCCTCTGCTCCAATATGAAGTGGGAAATGTTGCCTGGGATACGAACATCGAGGCCATCCAGGACTGTCAGGACCAGCTCTGGTCTGCACGATGTGCACAAGTATAAATATGCAATTACTTCATCAGGGTCTCCACTGATGTTTAAGTCAGCAAAACAAAACAAAAACCTAAATGCGATTAGAATTCGCACATGAATCACCTGTCATACGCTCCAGCATGACGCCCATAGTCAAGCAATTTGAAGGGAGCAAAGGTTCTGTCCATGCCTGCTTTGAGGCGCAGAGGTCCATGCCACAGGTAGTTCCCAGTCCGCTCATACAGGAACACCACCTGGGACAAAATACAGGATCGAGCTGTTGTGGACATTTGTTGACTTTATACAGCCTGATGTGTTGTAGGTGTGAGATTTGTGGAAGGTGATTTGAAGCCACCCACCTGGATGATGTAGCCATGCAGGCGAAAGAGCAGGTGCAGAGGGATCTCTTCTCCTGACAAGGTGTCCAGACTGGCCAAACGTGGGTCCTGCCCTCGAATCTCCAGCAGTTCAAAACCTTTCTGCTCGGCAGCTGACAGAAAGGTAGACTGACAGAAATTTGAAAAGAAATTTAGCTACATTTTTAGCTGTTTAAGAGCAAAATACTAAGTGCTGCACTTACGTCATGTTTCCACAAGTTGGCATTCAGAGCAAAGGACATCACGGGCCGGCCAGTGCACAGGAAGCTGCAGTGGGGCTCACGCACCTTCCTGTCATGCTGACGCAAAGCATCTTGGGACAGCAGCGTTAATGCAGTGGTGTCTGCGAGGAACAGCGGCAGCCGGAAGCGATGAGTTAATGCCAGAAATTTCTTCACCGTTTGCTGCAGGAACACAACAGCAAAGGTTGAAAGTGTTGACGGCATAAACCAAAAACATGGAGTCATATCAGTCATCAGCCTATCCTGCAGGAGTGAAAGTGTGATGATAATGCTTTTATCAGAAATCTTTCAAACTGAGACCATGACAATGCATTATTGACTGGAATTCATCATAAAAAGGTAAAATGGCAATTTGCACTTTTCAACGAATAATTTCCATAATGGAAATGGGGAACTGAAAATAAAACATATGCAATACAACAGAAAATGATATTTAAAAGGGTGGTAGATGTGGCCACACAAAGAAGAAAGCGTGTCATCCATTTGATAAAATATCAGTTATCTGTTGTAGATGATCTGATGCAGATCTTGTTGAGAGGACACAGCGACAACATGAGAATTCACTCACCCATTGTACATCGTTGGCAGTCAGATGACCTGTTTGGCTCAGGATGTGAGGGCCAGACTGCAGAATAAACATATGGGAATGTCATGATTAATATTTCAGAAAGATCCCCAGCTGTAATATGGTTGGACAAAAACAAGGAAAAATGGACCCTAAAAAAGAAAAAGGTCACTGGACCATACCAGGACAAGCTGCACCCTGTTCCAAAGGTTCAGTTCTTTGACAAAATTAGTAAAATAGCAGCTGAGACTACAGTAGTTGAGTAAATATGCTCTTTCTCCTGGTTTTTCCAGTTTTCCCCACCATCAAAAAGCATTGAAAATGAGGCTTTAGTGCTTAATGGACTCACCTGTATAAATGAAGGCTGGTGATATTTCCTGGATATATTGGTGTAAAACGGACTAGCAGTCCTAATTTGCAAATTTAACACCGTAGATAATCAGACAATCTAGGTAAGTTCTTTGAAAAACCTTTTTTTAAATTTAATTCAGGCTTAAGTCAGTTAAGAACGTCTTTGTCTGAAAAAGCCTTTATTCCATTGTTTTATCTCATCAGTAAAATGTCCATACATCAGAAAATAACAAATCGAAATGTAAATCTTATTGCTACATAGCTATTGGTGGTTTTATTATTGTTCCTTGAGTCTCACCTTGTTGACGTACTTCCGGTAGTAATATAGCTGGAAGAGCAAAAACACGGAGCTGCTGATGATCAGCACCGTCAAAACGAGCGTCCGGTTCAGACGAGGCATCCGGTAACCCTGGAAGAAAACCTTCTCATGCTCTCTAAATCGGTGATCTGTGTCCCCCAGTATAGGCTGCAAAACCACAGGGTGGCACAGAGAGACACTCCAACCGCTGCGTAAAAACCGCTGCCATCTTCGGGACTATGGCGACGACCATTTCCGGTCCTAGACCTTCATAATAAAAGTTCCACGACTTCAGTCAGTCATTTAGAATTCGCTAAAATGTTTCTTTCGCATTTCTTTAAAAACACTCCAGTGTTGCACTACAAATAAACAATAATGTAACCATTGTTGTACGTTTTGTTTTATTTTGAAAAAAGAGAGGCACGCGCACACACGCTCGAAACTCTCTCTCCCCCCCACCTCTCTCTCTCTGTCTCTACCTCTCTCTCTCACTCTCTCACTCCCCCCGGCTCTCACGCGCCCCCAAACTCACTTAAACTCAAGATGGCGGACCACAGCTGCATCAGCGGGCTGTTCACAACAAAAAGGCCAGCGTAGAACTTCTCCCGGACTTCGTGGAATACTTTTCCCACTCGGACAAACGACATGAGCGGCCTTTGCCGCCTCTCTCGGTTACTGTGACGGTGCCCAGTGTTCACCGCCGATGTTGAAGTGATTCCGCCGCATTCCCAAGCGGACTAGTTTCGGTTCCCCTGAGCGTAGAAGGTGAGAAAGCTGCTACTGTTAGCCGAGCCCGTGCTAACCGTTTGTTTTGATGGGGAGTCGGTGTTTCGGGGGTTCTGTGCACTCTGTGGTGCTCGTTACCGGGTCCAGCCGGACTGGAAACGGGGAGAGGGTGTTTGATATCAGCGGGGGTATTGTGGCGAGGCGGCGGTTCATTTAGCGATTCACTGTTAGCTGTACTGTAAATTTTAGCTAGCTTTGAGATGTGCTGCTTTTGTCAGCGTTAACACTGAATACACGACTGCTTCTTTACAGTACAATTTCATTTTATTACGAGTAATAATAACGAGCTACTTTGATAATTACGTGTGGAACACAGTATTGCGGCGCTTCACTCAACTGTGCTGCAGAACTGGAGTAGTAGCATTTTCTCTATTACCATGAATTTATTTATTAGTGCAAACCAAATTACACAATTTTTATTTAAAGAATAGTCCCCCTTTTCTGTAGCATGAATATATTTTTGTTGCCGTTCTTAACTTCAACATCCTTATATAGTAGTCTATGCAATGTTATCCTTTTAAAGCGAAGAAATCATCACGAATTGAGATGAAGGACTTTGAGTCTCCAGCGTTGTTGTTTAGCTGATACATCAGATCTGAAGAATTTGATGAATTCCACCATGGTTTATTATTTCAGTGGAGAATTTGTGTCGTGTCTTATTAATTATAAAACCTTGGCTGGAGAACAAGCACACATAACTGGTGTGACTTGTTGGGTGAATATTTTTCCAGAGGAACTGAAATGCTGATTAGCCCTGATCTTTAGCATGTTTCCTAATATCAGATAGAAAAGATCAAATGGTGGTGGAAGCTTGGCCTGTCGGATGGGGCTGAGAAGTGGAGGCTTCTGGGTTGAGCCAGGTACCGAATGCTCACATGTGGCCCTGCCATGAGCTGAGCTCGTCCAGGGTGGCCCTCCACCCTCCCCCTGACCCCCAAGGTCAAGAAAAGGAAAGAGAGAAGAGATGTAAACATCCTGTGAGCTTGTAATTAGTTTGGCATCTCTTTCCACCTCACTTGTTGGTGCTCACTATTCATGTTTCTGCATTAGATAAACACGCTAGCAATGACCAAGCTGCGACGCCTGGAGGGAACTGCTGGTGTGATGGAAACCTGCACCATCTCCTCATAAATGTCACGAACACGTGGTTGGATATTTCACGACATGAACGCAACACGTGTTCATGAGCCTGACTTTGCGTGCCGTCTGTCCCCGCTATGCTAACGTCAGCTGAAAACCCAAATTCAGATTCTTTACCCGACAAAAGAAACTCGCTGCACATGTGTGATTTATGCAGCTGCCAAAGTGATGCTCCGGCAGCAGAAATGCTCCCACATTAACGCGGGGCCGGTGAAGCTCTCCGCCTCCGTGGCTGAGGCTGCAGGTCCCGCCCGGGTGCGAGGGAGTGACAGTTAGGGTCCTCAGAAGGGCAGAAGTCCAAATGTGTGTGTCTCTCAGTAACACGGTCAGCCAGCTTGCAGCAGTTGCAAAGCATTGTGGGAGCCGGAGGAGGATGAGGAGGGGGAGGACCTCTCCTCCCCCTGCTCCTCACCCCCCCCTTCGCTCTCTGTCCCGCTCTCCTGATTGGCCACCGCTCTGCCCAGCTGACTGTCCTCTGACAGACACGGAGACGGAGGGAGAGCGAGACAGAGGGTGATGGAGGCTTCAGCAATGGGGTGAGCTGCCATTTTCTCTTTCTTTATCCACAGCCTGTGCATCTGTAATCTTTTCTTTATCCATCCCAGACTCGTCTATTGTTCATCCTTTGTCCTTCATCTCTGCTGTTGTGCTGTTTAAAGGGAGGGCGGGGGGGGGGGGGGGGTGTTGGCATTTAACGGGAGATGGTGCTTTTCTTTGGTCATTGTCTGTTTTTCCCCGCTGGTTTTCCACCCTCCAGGGCAGAATATTTGTGGTTTCTGTGATGACTGGGAGAGGGGGAGGAAAGAGGACCTGGTGGAGGTGAGGGGGGGGCTAGGTTGATGGAAGGAGGAGAGAAAATGGCCGACGAGTGATGGAGGATGGGATCAGAAGCAGGATGTGAAACGGGGAAGAAAGAGACGAGGGGTGTGTTTCTCTCTGTGGGCTGAGTGGATCTGGAATTAGGATGATTATTGGAGGGGTAATATCTAATCAGTGTGGTGGATTAAAATGCATGATGCTGTCGGGGGTTTGACATTGTCTACCCTGATACTGGTGCAGCGTGTCATGGGTGAGTATTGGGAGAAGCAGCAACATCACCGGAGAACTTGGGAGCCGCTGAGCTGACCGGATCAGACTGTGGATTTGCTGTTGGACTGGGCAGGAGGCTTAAATTCTGCCCCCATAAAGCTTTGTGTAAACGGGGCTGGGGCTGGTGAGCAGGCAGGCAGGCATGCATCAGATCAATGGGGACCCAGATGACACCCTGCTTTACTGATTAAAATCGTTACCCAGGCTGATTAGTGGAGCTCAGCAGGCCGGCGAGCACCTCTAAATGCTCAAGAAGTGAGGATTATGGAGATTGTTTTAAATATAATGGAAATTAAACGCTGCGGGAGATCTTCACCGCGCTGCCTGTTTAGCAGTCCGAACAAGTCCGCCTCACTGAGCTCAAAGTCCAGGTTTTGTCTCTGGTCCTCGCAGCTTTTGTTGGAGCATGAGAGAGTTTAAACAGGTCTCCTCTATGTTTGGGGACTCATCTTGATCCTAGATCATGATAAAAGTGCTACGTTAAACTATTTAAAGCTCTGAATCGTTAATTAGATTCTCTTATTACAATTTAAAGATAAAATGGTCCGTGCAGAGGGGGTTTACTGTGTCTCACCAGTGCACGCTCATGGATACATGTAGTACAGCTGCTATGGAGTTATGTTGTGGTCTGTCATAAATCAGTGGTCATGTGACATTTTTTTAGCTTGGGTGAAACATCACATGACCCACAGCCTTGTAACAGACGCGCTCGTATCAGTGTGGTTGAGAGCATGGAGGAAAGCCAGGGGGGGGGGGGCACTGCATCCAAATAAATAAGTAATAATGCGTAAAGCTATTTATGGCCGAAAATAAACACCGATTGATTGAAAATGTTTTCCTTCTCCTCATTGTTCAGGATTCTAAAAATACAACGAATGCACATTTGATCAGATTTAAGCAAAGATTTCGTCTGATGGCGTACGTACTGAAATTAGTGCTTTAGTTATTCATTCTGTCCCTGCTGAACAGTCCAAGTCCACGCCCCCACGTCTGAGCTGCAGAGTGTAAATGCTTCCTGTCTGGAGCGTCAAAGCGGGTTAGTTAGTTGGTTAGTTGAGTGGTGGGCCTGCACGTGTAGAGAACATGGCACTGAACAGGTAGCGACAGCGTGTGTGGAGGTACCGTTGAAGCCTTTTTAAAGTCTGAAAGAGCACACGGTTAGTTTCAAATGCATTTCTTACATTGGTCTGCAGGTCAAACCTGCATCCTCCAACATGGCGGCAGCGTCATACGACCAGCTGCTAAGGCAGGTGGAGGTGTTGAAGATGGAGAACTCTAACCTGCGACAGGAGCTGCAGGACAACTCCAACCATTTGACCAAACTGGAGACGGAAGCCTCCAACATGAAGGTCAGAGCTCTCAGAACCTCCATTTTACCCAGAAACGGCCTGTTTGATGCCAAAGTTCCAGGAAGACCAGCAGATTTAAAGGATTAGGCTTTCAGGACCACTGCAGTACCGCACAGAGAAGGGAGAATCTTCTCCTGTTGTCATAGAAACACACACTCGCCCTCTCTGCTTCTCTGTATCTCTGTCATCCCGTATAAAGTCAGTCTCTCTCCATCCCGGAATAGAACTGTGGTATTTAAACCAATCACACGCTGCTCTGAGCCTGAGAATGAGCTCCTTGTTGGAGCGGAGAGCGAGCTGTTTGCATGTTAATCTGATCTTTCCGAGAGGAGACTGGTCAGTGTGAGTGTCTGTCTCAGCGGCTCGTTTTCCCCTCATTTTGTTGGTATTTACTGTCATTTTCTTTCCCCTCCACTCCTCCCTCATCTTCTTGTCTGTGTCATTTTAGCTCATCTTTTGTTGCTGTTCTTTCCTTCTCAAAACCCTACTTGATGCACGATAACATGAGATCCTTGTTCAGATTGTTCAGATTAAACTGATCTTGTTAATAGATTTATTCATCCTATCTAGATACTTAACTTGCTCTCTCTCCTGACTTTGACTGTCCCGACTTTTTTAAGGTCTTGTTCTATATTGTCAAGTCCGTCCTCTCCACTCATATTCACTTCCCACTTCCTGTTTCCTGTTTCCTGTTTTTTGTGGATGAGCCAGAAGCCCAAGTGTAGTTAGTTTCCATTATGTCGCTGTATGAACGATGCCGTTTCATCGTGGTGAGTGAATAACGATAAACTAGCAGCCGGTGTTCGTGGTCAACGGTTTTAACCTTTATTTATTATTGATAAGACCGCAGAATGAATGTCGTCTTTGATTAGACTATGTCTTTGTTTAAAACCTCTCTACAAGGGTGGGTGTCCCTGTGACTGACCATGTGATATAAATATATATATAAAATATCTAACAACCATGTGATATAACTCCTGTTCTCAGGAAGTGCTGAAGCAGCTGCAGGGCACCATAGAAGAAGAGTCTGGAGAGGCATCTGGATCTCAGCTTGAGCTCATCGAAAGACTGAAGGGTAAGCGAAGGAAACTCACACACACACACACACACACACACACACACACACACACACACACAATATAATGCAGCATTCTTTGATGATTTTCCAGAAATGAGCCTCGAATCAGCAGGCTTCAAACACAGGACTCGGCCTCCGATGCCCACCTCCTCCCCCAGTCCTGCCTCTGGTTCTGGAGCTCCTGGTGCAGCAGGTGGAGGCCCCCAGGCAAGCGCCGCCTTCGGCAGGAGAGGGATGCCGACTGTGGGCAGAGAGAGCCACGACCGCTGCCTGGAGGAGCTGGAGAAGGAGAGGTACTACAGAGTGATTCCTCCAGAGCCCCTGCACCTTCTAGATTTTAGTTGTCCTTATTCAGCAAATACATATTCCGTTATATTAATATTTATTCATACAACTGTGACTGAGAAGCTAATTATTAAGTACCCAAATCATCAATTGTATCATCACAAAGGTGATAATGAAAAGTGTTTTTACAGCAGAATAGTACTTTAGCGTCCCTCACGTTTCTTTCTGTTTTACTCTGCTCTGTGATTGGTAACGGCCTGTCAGGTCTCTCCTGTTGGCTGAACTAGAGAAGGAAGAGAAGGAGAAGGACTGGTATTACGCTCAGCTGCAGAATCTCACCAAGAGGATCGACAGCCTGCCGCTCACTGAAAATGTAAACGCCGTCACCACCATCTTGCCTTATTCACCAATACCCACAAGCCCCAGCTGCTGTTGCGAGACAATAGTGAACTGGTAAAAAGATCTGTTTTCTTTCTTTAGTTCACGCTCCAAACAGATAGGAGTCGTCTACAGCTGGAGTTTGAGGCTCGACAGATACGTTCAGCAATGGAAGAACAGTTGGGCTCCTGTCAGGAAATGGAGAGGAGAGCTCAGGTGTGTGCTTCCTGTCTGCTCGTGCACCCCTATTGCATTCTGTATTCTGTAATGGTGAGATTTGTGACAGACATATAGTACATGTGTGTGTGCCTACTTGCCTTTTCAGGCCCGCGTGTCCCGGATTCAGCAGATCGAGAAAGACATCCTGAGACTCGGAGCTCACTTGCAGGTAACCAATGATACTTTAATGTTCCCGCTAGCATAAACCTCTCATTAGCACTTTCTGAGCACCGCTTTGGTTGGCTTTTGTTGCTTTGCCCTCAGCAGGTTAATAAAATCTAAACAAATAGGCAATAAAGGGATTCTGAGATCAAATACCGGATCATTCCATGTTGACACGCACAGGCGCATGTTTTTCTTTAGACTGACGTGTTCCTATTTAACGTGATGACTGTCTCTCCCACATTTACTCCCTCAGGTGAGTGAAGTTCAAGCGCTGGGTGACAGCAGTGGATTGGCTGCAGCTCAGGTAAGCTTTGTGCCCTTAATTCTTCCTTTTAGTTTCTTCCTGCTTGTATTATTGTTAGTTTTTTACATTTTGTGTCATTTTTATAGACCGCTAGCAGCCGATTGGACCACGAACCAACCAGTGAAGCAAGTTACTCTGTGCCTCGCCGAATTACAAACCACCTGGGAACAAAAGTGAGCCATTTGCCCTGGAAGACTCCAGTAAACACCAAAGGGCCTCCAAAACAGAATATTATTAACAAGCTGTCGCCCTCTGCAGGTGGAGATGGTGTACAGCCTTCTGTCCATGTTGGGGACTCATGATAAAGATGACATGTCCCGGACTCTCCTCGCCATGTCAAGCTCACAGGACTCCTGCATTGCTATGCGTCAATCAGGTTGTCTTCCACTACTCATCCAGTTGCTGCATGGCAATGACAAAGACTCTCTGTTGCTAGGTAACCATTATTAATGACGTTTGCTTATTCACCGCACCCAGCTATGTTTTGTGCTGATTAGTTATTCCCTGTCTCCATTTTGCTAGGTAACTCTCGAGGAAGCAAAGAAGCCCGCGCGAGGGCATCCGCGGCGTTGCACAACATTGTTCACAGCCAGCCAGACGATAAAAGAGGAAGACGAGAGATCAGAGTGCTTCACCTGCTGGAGCAGGAGCGACATTACTGCGAGGCCTGTTGGAGTTGGCAGGAGAACCACGAGAGGGGCATCGACCAGGAGGACAACCCAAGTGAGTCACGTGGCAGTTGCAGAAACCGAGCAAAAAGACAGAAACTTTCACTTAAATAGTTATGACTGGAAATGAAATGGTTGTACTTGTATTTTCAGTGCCTTCTCCAGTGGAGCACCAAATCTGTCCAGCCGTCTGTGTCCTGATGAAGCTTTCCTTTGATGAAGAGCATCGACATGCCATGAATGAACTTGGTGGGTTTATGGAGGAAATGGCTGACTGAGTCTTTCTCTGGCTCAAAGTCTCTGATGAGCAGTGCTTTTCTCCAGCTAACAGCAGTTAACCAGATCTCTGTGTAAAGGTGTCTGTCTTTCCTCCACAGGTGGGCTGCAGGCGGTGGCAGAGCTGCTGCAGGTGGACTGTGAGATGTTTGGTCTCACCAGCGATCACTACAGCATCACACTGAGGAGATATGCTGGCATGGCCCTCACTAACCTCACATTTGGAGACGTCGCCAATAAGGTTGGAGGAAATAAGAACCTCATCGGAATGATGCGTCTTTGTCACCACCCAGTCAACTGAGAGCGTTGTGTTTTATCAGGCCACGCTGTGCTCCATGAAGGGCTGCATGAGAGCCATGGTGGCCCAGCTCAAGTCGGACAGTGAGGACCTGCAGCAGGTAAACTCACCTGTTAAGCTTTTCATGGTTCGCCACATAGAGAGGTTGTAGGAGGACTGCTCCCAACAGTCCTCATGAATAATTGTCCCGATCCGGGGTCAGATAATCCGAACTACATGTTTTTCCAGGTGATAGCGAGTGTTTTAAGGAACCTGTCGTGGCGTGCTGATGTCAACAGTAAGAAGACATTGCGTGAGGTCGGCAGTGTACGAGCACTGACGGGCTGCGCTCTCGTGGTGCAGAAGGTGAATGAGGAATTTCTCTTCTCCCAGTTTTCTCCTGAGTTTGCTCTAAACTCTGCCTCCTTTGCTGTCATTTGCAGGAGTCCACGCTGAAGTCGGTGCTGAGCGCACTGTGGAACCTGTCTGCTCACTGTACGGAGAACAAAGCGGACATCTGCGCTGTGGAGGGTGCTCTGGCCTTTCTAGTGGGAACGCTGACCCACTGCAGTCACACTAACACACTCGCCATCATCGAGAGCGGCGGTGGGATCTTGCGAAATGTTTCCAGCCTTATCGCCACCAATGAGGCGCACAGGTAAACACCTGTAACTACCATTTACTGACCTGTTCTACCAGATATCTGAATTTAAAGCTGCTGTTGCAGCCAAATATTGGTTGCATTTTGGAATATGCAGTTGTTGTGTTCTTTGGCATGTATTTGCAAAGAAATGGTAAGAATAACACAAAAGGAATTTTTAAAATCAAAGGGAAACTTGACAATTTGTCTTCTTCATTCACCTTGTAGGCAGATACTGCGCGAGCACGGCTGCCTTCCAACACTGCTTCAGCACCTCAAGTCACACAGTCTGACCATCGTGTCCAACGCCTGTGGAACGCTCTGGAATCTGTCGGCCAGAGATGCTAAAGACCAGGAGACGTTATGGGAACTAGGGGCTGTCGGCATGTTGCGCAACCTCATTCATTCCAGGCACAAGATGATAGCCATGGGTAGTGCTGCTGCCCTGCGTAATCTGATGGCTAACCGGCCAGCACGCTACAAAGATGCTAGTGTGGTGTCCCCGGGTGCTGGCGCCCCGTCGTTACATGTCCGCAAACAAAAGGCATTATTTGAAGAGCTAGACGCCCAGCAGCTGTCCGAGACGTTTGACAACATTGACAACCTAAGCCCCAAAACGGCACACAGGAAGGGGCGGGGCTGTAATAGTGCCAGTGGGACAGCCAGCACGGCACGTCCGTACACCAACACACCAGTGCTTTCGAGCCCAAAGAATGGAGACGGTTCAAAGAGGATCAACGAGGAACCTGGGTACGCCCGGGCGGTGTTTTCCACTAGTGTCCGAGCTTCCAGTGACAGCCTCAACAGCGTGACGAGTGCAGATGGTTACGGCAACCGAGGCAAAAATAAACCGTCAACGGAGCCGTTTTACTCGTCGGACGAGAGCGGAGCCAATAAGTGCTGTGTTTACAGGAAGTACCCGGCTGACCTAGCACACAAGATCCGCAGCGCCAATCACATGGCAGATGATGACGGAGCAGAGCTGGACACGCCTATCAACTACAGTCTGAAGTACTCTGACGAACAGTTGAATTCTGGGAGACAGAGTCCAAGTCACCGCGTCGGTATGGACAGTGATGACGACGACGAGGAGGACGGCAGGCTGAGGAGAAGGAACGACGGTAGCGACTCGGTGTCGTCCGGTAGCCGCATTATTTCGGTCCCACCACCACGATACGTTGTCACTGCAGCAGCAGCAAACTATGGCGGTGATCCAGCAGGAGAGCAGCCAATCGACTACAGCCTGAAATATGGCAGTGACGGTGCCCATAAACCCCTGTTCAAGCCCGAAGAGTCCGCCGCATCATCTGTTTCGACTCCCACACCGTCTTCGTCGGCTAAACTCCGCCCCCCTGCCCCTGCTAACAGGGCCGCGGCAAAAGCTAACCAGGAGTCAACGCAGACCTACTGTGTGGAGGACACGCCCATCTGTTTCTCCCGAGGCAGCTCGCTGTCTTCGCTGTCATCAGAGGAGGAAGAAGAGGTTGATGTCATAGAGAGGAGAGGTGCTAGCGGAGGGGGAAATAGTGAGTATCCAACAGTTCCTGTCAGCGAGAAGGATGCTCGTGAGCAGCAGCAGAGGCACCAGAAGGAGGCAGAGAGTCAGACTGCAGCCGTCACGGCACCGTCTACACGGGGACGGCGAAGTCACCACCATCACCACCACGGTCACCACCACCACCACCACCACCACGTTGCATCATCTTCAGGTGCTAGGACTCCCAAGAGTCCTCCAGAGCCACCATATGCCCAGGAGACACCGCTCATGTTCAGCCGCTGCACATCCGTCAGTTCCCTGGACAGCTTTTCAACTTCCTCAATCGCCAGTTCTGTGCGCTCCAGCGAGCCGTGTAGCGGCATGCCGAGCGGTGTTGTCAGCCCGAGTGACCTACCCGACAGCCCGGGACAGACCATGCCGCCAAGCCGTGCAAAGACGCCACCGTTGCCACCAACCACGCATAAAACCAACAAGCAGGAAAATACCAAGAAAAAAGATGAGGACGAGAGCAGTGCCGATGTTTTGCTGCACTTTGCTACTGAAAGCACGCCGCACGGCTTCTCCAGAGCTTCCAGTCTGAGTGCGCTTAGTGTAGATGAGCCCTTCATCACTCCAGAGTTAAAGGAGGAGGAGGAGGATAAAGGATCCGAGCAGAGGGTGGAAGAGGCACCAAAAGCAGTCCTCGATGAATCGGACGACGACGACGACATCGAGATTCTGGAAGCCTGCATCAACATGGCCATGCCTAAATCATCGCGCAAACCAAAGAAACCACAACAAGCAGCGCCGCGGAAAGCCAGCCAGCTTCCCGTCTACAAGCTCCGCGTCCAGTCGCAGCCAAGGAAGGACGTGCCGCCGCCGCCGGCCGAGGAGGTGCCAAGAGTCTACTGTGTCGAGGGAACGCCACTGAATTTCTCCACCGCTACCTCACTGAGTGATCTTACCATCGACTCCCCACCCAACGAGGAGGCGGCGGCGGTGGCGGCGGCCATCCTGCCCGAGGGCCCGCCCGCCTCCACTCAGGAAGATCGGGCCGGACATCCCGAAGGTGAAAATGGCGATGACATCCTTGCCGAATGTATCAGCGCTGCTATGCCCAAAGCCAAACCCAGGAAGCCAATCAGAGTGGCAGTGAACAGCGAGCACGTCCAATCGCCACCTCTCCCCCCTCCGCTCCCCCCCACAGCTGCACCCCCCCTGGGCCAGCAACTCCAAAAGAAAAAGCCCACCTCCCCTGTGAAGCCAATGCCACAGAGGGTGGTGTACACCATGACCACGACTACAGCTGCCAAAACAAAGCCAGGGTTTGCCTTTGATTCACCTCGCCACTACACGCCCATTGAAGGCACGCCGTGCTGTTTCTCCCGCAACGATTCACTGAGCTCACTCGACTTCGATGAAGACGACGGTGGGGATAAAGACGAAGAGCATAAGAAAACAAAAGAAGAAGATGGGAAGAAAAGGAAGCAGCAAACGGCGGCCGTCTTCCCTCGGACAAAGGCCGCTGCCAACGCGACGTCGGATGAAAAGCAGAAGTTCGCCATCGAGGACACACCCGTCTGCTTTTCCAGAAACTCCTCCCTCAGCTCTCTGAGCGACATTGACCAGGAGAATAACAACAAGGAGTTTGCCCCGCCGCCACCCGCTGAGCAGCAAGATGGAGGCAAAGCGGTGAAATCGTCTCCTCCTCGACGGGCAGAGTCAAAGCCACGGCCCCCTGCAGCTTCGGGCTACGCCCCAAAAGCCTTTCACGTGGAGGACACACCCGTCTGCTTCTCCAGGAACTCGTCGCTCAGCTCGTTAAGCATCGACTCGGAAGACGACCTGCTGCAGGAGTGCATCAGTTCGGCCATGCCCAAGAAGAAGAAGAAAGCCGCTGCCAGCGCCACGCCATCCACTGTGGCAGCACCACCAGCTGTTCCCAAAGCTGAGAACAGCATTCTGGCTGAAGAGGAGCCCCCGGAGATGCCTTCAGAGGTGCCGAGAAGCCCCGCCTCTCCCGACTCGGAGTCCTTTGATTGGAAGGCCATTCAGGAAGGAGCCAACTCCATCGTCAGTAGCCTTAATGCCGCCGCCGCCGCCGCCACGTCCTTGTCCCGCCAGGCGTCATCAGACTCTGACTCTGTCCTGTCCCTCAAATCTGTGGGCTCACCGTTTCATCTGCCATCAGCCAATAATAATGCAGAAGAGGACAAGGTGGATGAGGCTGAGGAGGTGCCGGTAAAGCGAGGAGCACGAATCCTCAAGGCTGGGGAGCGCACTACGCTTGATGCTAAAAAAGAGGAGGACGAGGAAGAAGCCAAGGGAGTGAGAGGTGGCAAAAAGGTGTACAGGAGTCTCATTACAGGCAAAGTCAGGGCGGAGCCAGCAGCGAGGGGGCGGAGCAAGCCCAGGGCGGCAGCCGTGGCGAAAGCGCCAGGAGGCGGCGACGCTGCTGACCACGGAGGGGCATCCTCTCGAGATTCCACGCCGTCGCGTTCGTCCAATGTAAATATTCAGAAAGGAGGGAAACTGTCGCAGCTTCCACGTGCAGCATCTCCAGGAAGCGCATCCTCGACCTCCTCATCGGCCTCCAGAGCAGCAAAACAGAGCGGGGTGACCAAAGGCAGCACCGGCACCAACGGGCTCCCACGGAGCGAATCGGCATCCAGGGTGGGCGGGTCCGCGGGGGCCAAGAAGCAGAAGACGGAGCCCGAGAAGCCGGCCCTCGTTCGCCAGTCAACATTCATCAAAGAAGCGCCGAGCCCGACGCTGAAGAGGAAGCTGGAGGAATCGGCCCCGGCGGCACCGTCGGAGTCGCCCACCAGCCCCGACATCTTCCTGCCCTCAACGAGCAGGAGGCACGACGTCAACCGCTCCCACTCCGAGAGCCCGTCGCGACCACAGGAAGCCACGTCGTCGCGCTTCAGCCGCACCGGCACGTGGAAGCGGGAGAGCAGCAGCACGGGAGCGGGCGGAGGGAGCGCCGCCAAACACTCCACGTCTCTACCGCGGGTGGGAACGTGGAAGAGGACGGGAAGCTCCTCGTCCGTGCTGTCCGCGTCCTCGGAGTCCAGTGAGAAGGGGCGCAGCGAGGAGGACGGCTCTCTCCGCTCCAAGGGGACGTGGAGGAAGACCAAGAGCAGCGGCGGCGATTCGTCAGCGGGACGGGGCGGGTCCAACAAAGCGGAGGACGTGTGGGTCCGCCTGGAGGACTGTCCCGTCAACAACCCCCGCTCCTCCTCTTCCTGTTCTGCCCGCTCTCCCACCTCTGGCAACGCCCCTCCCATCATCGATAGCCCCACGCCCTCAAAAGTTCCTTCTTCCTCCTCATCTTCCTCCTCTAATCTTAATCTACGGCGGAGCTACGAAAGCCTCGATGACAAGCCGCCGCCGCCGGAGCGTCCGCAGCAGCAGCAGCAGCGCAATCAGCAGCGCAGCGGCGCCGTAGCAGCCCGGGTCAGCCCCTTTAACTACACCCCGAGCCCCAGAAAGAGCAACGCCGATGCCTCCTCGACCAGCACCACGCCGACCACTACGCCTTCATCGTCATCGGCGACGCCCCCGCGGCCTTCGCTCATCCCCACCCCCGTCACCAAAAAGCGCGAGCCAAAGGGTGGCGAAGGCGGCGCCGGAGGGGGCGGGGCCAGCGGAGAGCGCGGCTCGTACATTGTGACTTCGGTGTGACAACGAGCAAGAAAATCCAATCTAGAGAGAGTTGGACTTGAGCCGCTCGCCGCCGCGGCATCATGTGACTTTATGTTGAAGTGTATATATGGGAAATAAATGGTCAGAAAGTGTTTGTACAGGAAGTCTGGATCCAAGGTCCCCGCCCCCGCCCCCGTCCCCGTCCCCCATTGGCTACTCTCGGCTCAGTCAACCTTCTTTCTTTGATGAGATAATCTTTTTCAAATGAACTTTTTATGTTTTTATACCACTAAGGTGATGAGTAGCGCTTAGCCCCGCCCCCGTCTGCCTGTGTCCCTGCATGGCCCCCCCCCCCCCTTAACTACGACCTCTAACGATGACGAGGGTGACGATGACGGTTCTGGAACCTCTCGGCAGCGAGTGTTGCAGCCAACTGCACTAATCTGAAACACTTTGGTTTGTGAGCGAGCGAAGATCCAAATCCAGGCTTCACACTCCTGGATGGATCTGGAGAATTCAAGGAAGAGGAATCATCTGTCGGCTGTAAATTTCTATCTTTTTGTCGCCACGGACACCAGTAACACTGAAAAACATAACTTATTGCTGTAAAATCTTTTAACTTCGAAGCACATAATTTAAAATGCTGAGTTTTGCTTCTGTTTTTCCCAAAGAGTTGCCAGCGTTTATTGATGGCTGTTTTTAAAGCTGGAGGACAACGACTCGAAGGCAAAAAGGTTTTGGTGAAATGTTTAACGGACAATAAACAATAAAATTCAACATTTTAGCTGCAAACTGCCTTTTCGATGAATTTGTATTTCCAATAATGGACGAGTTGTAATAGATGTATTCAGTAATTGTTTGGAGCTGTGTTTATTACATCATTAATACTACAGCAGATAAATGTGGGCGCTTTCATTTTTAAGGTAGCTGGTGAGACGTCGCCATGGTAATCTGTGATTTTGGATTGTGTTTCATGTCGAGATGAGCACTAGGGGTCGCTAGAGTGCACAGAAGCCACACATTTTTTTAAAGATGACTTAATAATGAGCGTTATTAATCTTCAAGAGTGGTTGTGCAGGCCAGGAAGTGACGTCTAAAAGCTTCTCATGAGAGCGCTTATTGCGGCACATTATGGTGTTAGTCACACCTTGGTTACAGTCACACCATCTCGATGTTTCCATCACTTCATGAATGTTCGGAGGATCGAAGCAGAACATCTACAGAGGAGTCGTGTTCCTCCTTAAGGTCATCTGCTGGAGCACAACTGTCACGGTGGATCACTTCCCTTTCTACATCGGTGCACAATGAGTCCCAACCCTCCTGTGGTTTTAACCGAGAAGGGGTGTGTGTGAAGAAACGAGGGGCAAACGAAGGGCAGAGGATCTCCGCGGGTGAAGAGGGTGTTCCCCTCCAGCTCAAACTCGGTGTCGCCGCTGCAGCTCCTCTTCAGGTCAGTGTCTTTTTATTCCTGCATCTCTGAAATGGGACTAAATTTACATTTTAAATCAGCTTTGAGGGGACTCGACCTGCTGCGGAGAAAGATGCCACAAAGAAGCTGAAGCTTTCACCACATCCTGTTGTTTTCTTCTGTGGGTGCCACATTGATGGGTAGAGAATGTACAAAAGCAGCCTCCACATCAACATGGTGGAGGCTGCTTTAGCCATCAGGTCGTGTCCCCCCGTCTTCACTGTGGAATGGGCTGGTGACAACTTAAGGTGGTTTAACTGAACACATCAGGAGAAGCCCGTTTGGACTCTCCATCCCCGGTCGGGTTATTGGTCTGAACTCCGGCAGCAGAATTCATGTGGTTGCACTGAAACCACGTTGTGATTTAATTGCCTTAGGGTGAAAGTTAAGCTGATCAGGGACCTGCAGGGCTGGTCCGCTCTGGGCCAGCGCCTCCCGGGTTCTCTTGACGGACCCATTCAGGCCTCCCTCCCTAAATAATTTAGATCATTTCCTGGTTGAAACTTGCTGTTTTACGTTTCAAGTTTCCCAATCAAACCGAAACTGAACATTTCTCAAAGAGGAAACACCTTTTTACAATTTTTACACCAAAAATGTTGAGAAGAATCATCAGTCACCTTAAATGAATAGAAAAAAGATGGAAACAAAGTAAAAGAAGGAAATTCTGCTGGAATTAAGTGAGAGCGGGAGCTTTGTGTGAGATTAGTAACTTTCTTTCTCGTGTGTTCACATTAACGAAGGTAAAGAAGAGAGCTTCCAGAAGGCTGTAATGTTCTGGTCCTGACCCGAGTCACTGGGTCACTGGGAGTACTGGGAGTACTGGGCCTCACTGGCTGAGCTGGAGGTCTTCATGGTGAGTCGGGAGGCTTCTTGTGGGTTTTTTACCTGATGTTGAACCTTTAGCAGTTAAAATAAAGTGCTGATATCATAAACGTCCTTTTTTTGAGCAGAGTCACTTTTTTTCCTAGCAGCTTCCTCAAATGCAGCAATGTCTGCACGACTTCTTAGAAAACACTCTTGTGAGAAAAAAATGTTTTTATATTCTTAGAATGACGTGAACCTATGTCACGGTGAAAGAATAAACCCTCCCAGAAGTTTCCCCTCTGCATCGTTGCACGGGAGAGGTCATGCTGACGCCAGCCAGCAGGGGGAGCTGTAATGTTTTTAACCTTAACACGATCCTGCATGTCTGTGAAGGCACCAGGGCAAATGTAAATGTGTCCCAAACACTCAGAATCAGACTGAATATACAGACACAAATCAGGTCAAAGGTCAGATAAGGCCCCTATGTAATTTCATTAAAACCGTTCCTGTTGCTTCTGTGCCAGGGGGATCCCAGCACCAAGACTCCTGCCCCCCGCCTGGTGAGGATGTACCTCCTCCTGTCCCTCCTCTGCATGCTGTCCCTGGGATTTCTCTGGCGGTGGCAGAGGGTCTCCCAGGCCCTGACGAACCACACAACCTGCTCTGGCCTCGAGCGGAGCGGCAGGAGGAACCTGACGGTCCTGCTGTGGTACTGGCCCTTCGACAAGCCGTTCAGCCTGACTGGCGACGTGTGCTGGGACAAGTACCGGATTCCGGGCTGTCGACTGGTCAGCCAGCGCTCCCTGTTTCCCACCGCTGATGTGGTGGTGTTTCACAATAGAGAGCTGCTGCAGCGGCACGGAGATCTGCCCTTTGACCTCCCTCGCCCGGCCGGCCAGAGGTGGGCCTGGATGTCCCTGGAGGCCCCCAGCTCAAACCTGAAGCGGTATTCCAACGTCTTCAACATGACCATATCCTACAGGAGGGATGCCGATATCACCATTCCCTACGGCGAGCTTCAAGCAGGAGAGGCGGGCGGACATCTGACGGGCGGCGTTCCATCAAATAAGAGTTTCCTGGCATGTTGGGTCATCAGTAACTACCAGCGCCATCACAGGAGAAGCAAAGTCTACAAGGAGCTCAAAGCCCTGATCCCGGTGCAGGTTTACGGCCGGTGGACGAGGACGCCGCTCTCCTCCGAGGCCCTCTTACCCACAATCTCTCGCTGCTACTTCTATTTGGCCTTTGAGAACACGATCAGCAGAGACTACATCACCGAGAAGCTGTGGAGGAATTCTTACCAGGGCGGGGCCCTGCCGTGGTGCTGGGCCCTCCTGTAGAGGACTACAGCGCCGTCGCTCCGCCCCGCTCTTTTGTCCACGTTGACCAGTTTGCCTCGACTAAAGCCTTGGCGGAGTACCTGCAGCAGCTGGCTGCGGACCAGCAGCGTTACGAGCGGTACTTTTCCTGGAGGCGTGAGTGGAATGTGAAGCTGCTCACCGACTGGAGGGAGCGACTGTGCAGGATCTGCTCCCAGTTCGCCAGGTTAGCTCAGCACAGAGTTTACACCGACCTGCACGGCTGGGTCAGAGATCTTAACAGCCGCCCTGACCCCAATACTTGATTATCCTGGTCCTCAAACACACCAGAACCAGCTGAAAGCACTTTGTAGCACCACTTTAGCCTAGCGTGCTGTTGCTACTGGAGACATGGATTGGGATGAGTTTAATACAGGTGTGGTTATTGCCGGTGCCACCTGTTCTGCTTTAAATGAGACTGAACGTCATATATTTCCGTTAGTTGACAAAACTGACACATGTAAAATGACGAGACTGGAGAAAAAAAAACAACCTCTTTTACAGATTGAGATTTATGTCAAGTTGCTGTACAGGTCATGGAAGAGTTTATTTTGGGGAGAAATGGCTCTAAAATCCTTTGAAAACAAGAAATAAAGATCCCTGAAATGAAGAGCGCCAGGTGACGGGTCAGCAGACGACAACAGAACCACTGATGAAGAAGCAAAATCTTTTACTGTGGGGAAAACACAAGTTTGCACAGAAGTCAGACATTTTCAACATTAAAGGCAAATTCAGAGACACTTTAAGGCTTCAGGTGTTTTGCAAACATGGTTGAGGTCAACATTACAATAATTTAATGGCTGCACGGCTCGTTAAAGACGCCACATTCCCAGCTTCTCATTGCACTCCTCATTTTGGACTCAAGATTCAGTTAAAAGCAACTGGGCTAAAAAACAAAAAAACTCAATTTCTATGGTGAAAGTGGCTTCTGGATTAATTCCATCTCATTTTGATGCTTAGAAATATTTGCTAAAGAAAACAACCACATCAACAACACATTTAAAAAGGTTTCAAAAAAAACAAAAACGCGTCCAGCATTTTAAAAGCAAGCGTGTGCGGCGGTGACGTTTAGACCAACGCCGCCGCCCACGGCAGCACCGCCGGGCACATTCTGCTCAAATGTTCAGTCAAACACTGGATCGGGTCCGGGGGGGTCTGGGGGCTCCGGGGGCCGTCGGGCCCACCCAAGCAGGTTTATCCAGTCAGGTGACCGACAAGTCCGGGGTGCAGGGATTGTTTCAGGACGTCTGCCCGGTGGAGCTGGGGCACGTAGAGCGTAGGAGGGGGAGCGGGGGGGTAGCCGGGTGCTGGGTAGCCCTGGGTGGTGATGGGAGAGGGGACCATGTTCAGTGGGGAGGGGCTCTGCTCGTAGTACTGGCCCTCGCAGTCCTCGTCCAGCGGCAGCGCCAGGCGCTTCCCCTTCTGCCGGCGGTTGCAGAACCAAACGCGCACCACCTGGAAAAGGAGACACGGTCAGAAAAATCCCCGCGGCAACAGCGGAGGACCCGCGGCGCCCGTACGCACGTCTCTCTCCAGGCCCAGGTCGTCCGAGATGTGCGTGATCTCCTGCGTGTTGGGCTTGGGACACTTGATGAAGTACGCCTCCAGGGCGGAGCGCACGGCTCCTTCCAGGCTGGTGCGGCGCTTCCTCTTCCTGGTGTCCACGAACACCCGCTCCACCTTGTACATCTGCAGAGCAACAGTCGGGCGGCATTGAGACCTCGGACAATCTCGTGAACATTCAGACGCGTTTTCCTGCTGAGCTGGCCGGGGGTGGGGGCCAGATTCAGGTTCACTCAGCAGGATGTTGGCGGGGCCTGAAAGGCCCCCAACGAGCCTGTGAAGCTCGGCCATCATCTCTTGTTGTGTAAACTAGCCGGCAGATGCCTCAAACTTACGTCCTGGGGATTTTCCGTGGTCTCGGCCTCGTTCAGCCACTTCTGCAGCAGCGGCTTCAGCCTGCACATGTTCTTGAAGCTCAGCTGCAGAGCCTCGAAGCGGCAGATGGTCGTCTGGCTGAACATCTTGCCTGCAAAGCGAGAGCGCGGTTGCGTTTTTATGCATCTGATGCAAAGACAAGTGAAGGTCAGAGCAAAACAACTGGTCTGAACTCAATTAGAGGTGCCCGCCCCAGTTTTAAACCCATGTCCCCCCAGTCTGAAACTCACCATACAGGTTCCCCAGAGCCAGACCCACATCAGCCTGGGTGAAGCCCAGAGTGATGCGTTTGTGTTTCAGCTCTTTGGCGAACTGCTCCAGCTCCTCTGTTGTCAGAATCTCCTTAAGACAAGACAAGAATTTTACCAACCGCACATTCACGTTTACACCGATCACTCTCAGCGATGGGTGTGTGTGTGTGTGTGTGTGTGGTGGGGGGGTCCTACCTCCTCCGAGTCGCTGCAGCCGCCGCTGGAAGAGCCGGTGCTTCTTGTCGAAGAGGCCGGGTTCTGGCCCGAGGGGCCGCCCGCGGCCTGGGTCGCGTTCCCGCCGAAGAACACGTTTCCGGGGAGCCCGCTGCACGGGGGCGAAGGGGACAGTGAAGGCGACGACGCAGAGGGTGTGGGGGGGTTTGGGTTGTTCGCGCCGGGCGGCGTGGTTTGGGTCATTCCGGGCCAGAAGGACGGGTTCCAGGCCGCGGAGTAGAACACTCCGTGAGACATGGCGGAGGAGGCCGGCGGCGTCGGGTACTGCTGGATCTTTACGTCGGTGGAATAATCATCACCGGCGTCCTTTTCGATCTTCACCTCGGGCAGCTTGATCTGCTCCCGGGTCTCCGCGATGGGGGGGCTGATGTTTACCGGCTGGGTCGCTGCTGCTACACCGGGTACCTGACCGATGTACTCAGGCGCAGCAAAGGGATACCAGTGCTTGGGCTGTCCAAAGTCTCCAGCCTGGGGGTCGGATCCCCGGTAGTCAGTCGTGACCGTTGGGAAAGGGAAGAAGGTCTGCGCGGAGCCGGGTGTGATGCCACCGAACGCGGCTTTGTTGTAGAAGAGGCCCGGGTCTGGCAGGACGCCGTGGGGAAACTGGAAAGACGCAGGGGAACCCAAATGATCCTGGCCCACGTTCTGGATGCAAGTGTTGGCCCTGCTGAAGTCAAAAGGCCGACTTTGCCCCCCCGGGCTCTGCGATCCCTCAGACATCTCCAAAACGGTGCGAAAGCCGAGAAGCTTCAAACCTAAAAGAGGCCAAACTTAGTTGCTCATCCGCTTCCAGTTCAGTTCACGCACAGACTGTGGACGTTAAATAGTTCTCCAGAAGCCCCTCTCCGTATAAAAAGTCCGCCTGGTTAATGCGCAGAACCGTGGAGCACCTCAGCAGCAGAAGGATCTGGCGCACCATAACCACCGACGCGCCTCTGGCCTAGTCCATCAAGCCGAGGGTTGGAAACAACCGACTCAGTTTCAAGCTCAAGCGCTCCTGTCGCGTCCGCGTCAACAAGCTTCCCTAATCACCTCTGCGGGTGTTGGACATCACCTCAGCTCTGCGCTGATTGGCTGCGGCGCACAATTACGCACAGCTGATGATGGATTTGTGAATGACCTTGATTCTCCCTGAGTAGTGGGCGTGTTTTCACACAAACTTTGGGCCTTTTTAAAACAAGCTCTTTATCCTACAGGCCTGAAATTACGCAGGGAAACATCCGACACCAAAAAACGGTTAAAGCATATTTACATTGCTAAAGAGGCTCCTGTAAATATAACGATCATGTTTGTTTAAATGATTCTCCTTTTGGAGTCGCTTTGATATTAAAATGTAACACACCGAGGCTTTAAAGTCCAACATTTAATCTGAACCTAAAACAAGCTGTAATTGGAACAATCGCGAATGAAGTTCCACTGAAATTAGGAAGCAGATTTTGCCTCCTCGGTTCAGCGTCTCGGAACTTTTGGGGCTTTGTTGTAAAACTCGAGTTTAAAAGGATCGAGAAGCCTGAAGCGACCATCAGGTGAAGTTGTGCAGATTCTCAGCTGATGTGGAGCCGCTCCCCCAGCCGCAGATTGCGGCAGGAAGACCCACTGCAGGGAAGGTGGGGAGGGGGGGGTGGGTGCGCATTGTACAAGCCGGCCCCGGGGGCACCCTGTGGATTTCAGATCCCGAGTTGCGATGGTCGAACCATTAGCTCCTTTTCAGATTGAAACAATAAGTCTCAGCCTTTGATTCCGCCCCGCACCCACCTCCTCCTCCCCCCTTTCCTCCCCGAATATCAGGCTGGTTTCACCCAGAAGGCGTCCAGTCTGCGCCGGCCTGAAGGTCCAAAACTGGTCTGGTCCCGGCTGGAATGTTTCTTAACCTTTGGCATCCAGCAAGAACCTGAAATCAAGTCAGCAAACATTTCACAATGTTACGTCTTAAAAACAGATCAAATTTATTTAGAAATTGTTGGGCTCTTCTCACATCTTTACCTCTATATTATTTATGATTAGACCAACCCGTCAGAATTGGTCACATTTCTACAGACCTGCAC
The DNA here is from genome assembly GCF_003711565.1 of Takifugu flavidus. NCBI lineage: Eukaryota > Metazoa > Chordata > Actinopteri > Tetraodontiformes > Tetraodontidae > Takifugu > Takifugu flavidus. The sequence goes on along the minus strand of NC_079539.1, from coordinate 6,436,549 downwards.
TAATTAAAAACGGTCTTTTCTTTCTTCATTCTTATAAAATCAGACCCTTACTGAGCATTTTATAACTGTATCACTAAATTAATCACGTAAAATGACCCGAACTGTTAAAGATCTAACGATTGAATTCCCTTAATTCCCAAGAACAAGAATCCAGTTTAATGGTTTTATTAGTGATCGGGATCTTCAGTTTTCTGGGTGGAAATAAGAGACATGAGAAGTGCAAATCTTCACCCTCCCTGATGAGGAGACCAGAAGATCTTTAAAGGACATCAAACCCGCCTGCAGCAGCTTTGTCCCGGGACATGGACTTGAGAGGGGGATTGTCATGCAAAAGACAGGAGGGAGACACAAGAGAGGACTCAGGGAGAAGGAGAGAGTGAGGCTGTTCAGAGGAGGGGAGAGGAGATGTGTGGGGGGGTCTGAGGACCCCCACCCCACCCCCCAGGTCTCTCAGATGTGGCTTCTTTAAAGTGGCCACTTTAGTCATCTGCTCCAACCTGGCAGAGAAAGCTTCAGAGGAAAGCCCCCCCCAGTTTAACCAGTCACACCAGTGCAGTGAAATCCACGTCTGCCATCGGCAGTTTCAGTCAGCCGACGTTCAGGAGCGGAAACAAATGTAGACGTTGAAGAATGACCAATGAGCAAAGCAGCCGCGAATATCTCAGGTTGGTGATAAAATCAGACTTTCTGTGGAGATCAGGGTGTGTGTGTGTGTGTGTGTGTGTGTGTGTGGGGGGGGGGGCTGAGGCCATGGAGTGTGTGTGTGTGTGAGGCCATGGAGTGTGTGAGTGTTAGTGTCTTTAGCTCCTCACCAGTCAAGTTACATTAAACTAACACAGGAAGTCTCCCTGCACCTGCTCCTGATTCTTATCAGAACTGCCTCCACTGAATAAATGCAACATAGATCTGTGAGTCACACACACACACACACACACACACGCACACACACACACACACACACACACACACAGGCACAGGAGCCAGAGACCTGGTGAGATAAAAACTTTTATTTCCAGTTGTGGCTCTGCATGTACAAACATCTGTAAAAAGTGACGCCCTTCACTCTCGTACATGTTGCAGCAAACAAAGGACGTGGATGGAGAGAAAAGAGGGTCAGAGGAGATCCTTCAGAGGAGATCCTTCTGAGGTGGATCCCTCAGAGGAGATCCTTCAGAGGAGATCCTTCAGAGGTGGATCCTCAGAGGAGATCCTTCAGAGATCCTTCTGAGGAGATCCTTCAGAGTCGGATCCTTCAGAGGAGATCCTTCAGAGGTGGATCCTTCCTGCCCTCCTTCACTCTCGTCTCCTTCATGATGTCGTCCAGAGGAAACATCTCTTCACACCAGTCAGTGAAATCATGCAGACTAACATCAGCAAAGCTCTTCGCGGTTACACCTGCGATAATATCTGATCTCAAAATCCTATTTCACAAGAAATAAAGACCAACACCAACTTTTTTTAAATGCTGCCTCTGTGGAGGGGAAATGAAACTTATTTAACTTATTTTAGATCACGTCTAAATGAGAACGTCTAAATTTGAACTTTGAGGAGAAATCATTAAAACAGAGAATTCAAAGAATTTAAATCAAAGAGGAGTTTAAATCACACCGAAGAGGGAGGGAAACGGCTGCCGGTTTCCATAATTCTATAAAAATATACTTCAGAAAAAAGAAAAGATTTGAATTAAAGTCAGTTTGTTGAGCCAGAAAACACCGACAAGTCAGAGGGAAGACGAGACAACACAAGGAACACCTCTGGTTTTAGGGTGCCAACGCATGCAGACGTCTCAGGACGATGAGGTGTGTGTGTGTGTGTGTGTGTGTGTGTGTGTGTGTGTGTGTGTGTGTGTGTGGGGTCCCTGTGTTCCACGTTCACTTGTGATTCCCCTGATAATGTAAATTGGAATCATCAAAAAGAGGATTCTTCACTTCCATCTCTCCAGTCTGCAAAAGACAAACAAAACGAGTTTTTGTAGTTTCGTGGCGCCACCGTTCAGAACAAACGCATCGTTGCAGGTCACATCCCATCACTGTTGCTAAGGTTACAGTTAAAAATGTCGTGTTTGATGTAAACAGCAGCTGATGTGTGGTTACATATGTGTCATTACTAAAGTAGCTCTGAGGCGAGCAGGCGATGGCGTGCTGCCACGCTGGAACTAACCGGCGCCAGTCCCGGACACTCGTACACCGTGAAGTCTCCGCCCACCTCTTCCTCGTCGGACGTGATCTCGGGTTCATGCGCGTTGTGTTCAGGTTTGTGGCTGCAGAGGGAACGACGGCGTGATGAGGTCACAGGAAGTGGTTGAGAAAGGAGAAGAGAGTTTTCAAAGGGCAGAAACAGGAAAAGAACCTACTGTCCCACTGAGAGCATCTGCTGCTTCCGATGTTGGTAGTGATACATCTGGGCGCTTTGAGCCAGAGTTTTATCGCCCATCTGAGGAGGAACAAGGTATTTAAGTTATTTAATTTATTTTAAATGTTGTAATTCCGTGTCCAGGACTGCTGCAGATGTTTGCCGGGGGCGGGGTCAGCTCACCGAGGTGCCACCGGCGGTGGCGGCGGGCGCGCCGACCCCTCCAAAAGACGGGTAGTCGACCTTTTGAGCCAAACGCGACCCTTTCTGTAACCTGCAGGGGGCGACAATGATCACTCGCGTTGTTTTAAATGTCAGTCAGGCTGGTGTGACTTTGTGTGTTGATACTCACTGAACGCAACAGACGGTGCCTATAATCACCGCGGTGACGCCGACCACCACACACACCGAGATGATGACTGTGGGGGGGGGGGGGGAGCAGAGGGAGGGGCAGGTGAGACGCGTTTGAGAGGCCAACATCAGCGGCACGTCGGTCACACTCACTGATCAGAAGGTGGTCTTCTCTGATTGTTGGGGACACGTTAGGACCAACTCGCCCCACAGCGTTGGTGGCCCTCGGCGGGGGGGTGGATGTGTCGGTGGGGGGGGCTGCAGTGTTGGCGTGCAGGGCGTCACGTGACTGACTCTTCAGGGCGAGCAGCGACACGTCTGTCCTGGATTTATTAGCATGATTGCGGCGGGGGGCGCCGGCTGTAGAGAAGAGAAGAAAACGTTGGTGTGGTCGAACCCCGAGAACTCAAACAGGAAGTGCCGTTCTGGGCACACGCACCTGGGTTCGTTACAGGCCGGAGCTCCGTGACTTCCTGTTTGGCGATGACAGACTGAAGGAAGTCGATCTCCTCATCTGGGTCGCTGAAGAAGGTGGATTGTCCTGAGGAGAGAACGCACGAATTGGTCAATTTAAAATACAGCAAAGAGGAAAAGAATTATCCAATAATTTAGCAACCATGGCAACAACATCGACACAGAAAACATAGTTACACATAGTTACAGCCATCGCTGATCGATGTGTGTGTGTGTGTGAGGGGATGGAGTGTGTGTGTGTGTGAGGGGATGGAGTGTGTGTGTGTGTGTGAGGTGAAGGAGTGTGTGTGTGTGTGTGTGAGGCCATGGAGTGTGTGTGTGTATGTGTGTGTGTGTGTGAGAGAGAGAGAGGATGGAGTGTACGTGAGTGTGTGTGAGTGTGTGAGGCGATGGAGTGTGTGTGTGTGTGAGGCCATGGAGTGTGTGAGGCCATGGAGTGTGTGTGTGTAAGGCCATGGAGTGTGTGAGGCGAAGGAGTGTGTGTGTGTGTGAGGCCATGGAGTGTGTGAGGCGAAGGAGTGTGTATGTGTGTGTAAGGCCATGGAGTGTGTGATTCGAAGGAGTGTGTGTGTGTGTGTAAGGCCATGGAGTGTGTGAGGCGAAGGAGTGTGTGTGTGTGTGTAAGGCCATGGAGTGTGTGATTCGAAGGAGTGTGTGTGTGTGTAAGGCCATGGAGTGTGTGAGGCGAAGGAGTGTGTGTGTGTGTGTAAGGCCATGGAGTGTGTGAGGCGAAGGAGTGTGTGTGGTGTGTGTAAGGCCATGGAGTGTGTGAGGCGAAGGAGTGTGTGTGTGTGTGTAAGGCCATGGAGTGTGTGAGGCGAAGGAGTGTGTGTGTGTGTGTAAGGCCATGGAGTGTGTGAGGCGAAGGAGTGTGTGTGTGTGTGTGTGTGTGTGTAAGGCCATGGAGTGTGTAAGGCCATGGAGTGTGTGTGTGTGTGTGTGTGTAAGGCCATGGAGTGTGTAAGGCCATGGAGTGTGTGTGTGTGTGTGTGTGTAAGGCCATGGAGTGTGTAAGGCCATGGAGTGTGTGAGGCGAAGGAGTGTGGTGTGTGTGTGAGGCCATGGAGTGTGTGAGGCCATGGAGTGTGTGAGGCCATGGAGTGTGTGAGGCGAAGGAGTGTGTCTGTCCGTGTGTCTTGTTTGTTTGTGAACTGATAAAAAGGGAGACAATACAACACTTGTTAAAAGTCCCCACGTTCAGACAGTGAGCTGCATTCCTGTGGTGTTGCACAGGTCTCCACGGAGACCAGGAGGGTGTGTGTGTGTGTGTGTGTGTGTGTGTGTGTGTGTGTGTGGCCAGGGGGAGGACACACCACAGGGAGCCGGGAGCAATCAGCCTCACCCTCGCTGGGCCTGAGTGGCTACAGTCACAATAGCTCATCTCCAGCTGCTAATGGAGGTAATGAACATTTTCCTTTCTAAAGTTCTGTTTGGGGTTGGAGCTCCGAAAAGAGCGAAAATGTCTCCAGACCTCCGTCTCCTCCACCATCTGGCTGCCCGAGCACGTCCGACACGGCGCCACGCCACTCTCACTGTCTGCTTTGTTTCAGCCTCACCCCCCTCCAGCACGGCCATTAGTCTCTCCCATAGCAGGTGTCCGTGGGGGCGGGATGTACCATCTGCACTTTGAAGGTGGCTCAGAGCTCCAACTGTGCCCCCCAGGAGTGAACCTGCTTCATCAGCTGCTGCTCCACACTCAAAACAAGGTTTCTGTTGCCCTGACAAGACGGGGTGAGTTTATTGACAGGACAAGAATATATTTATGGACGTTAGATCACAAAAATGTTGGTGTTTGGACCTTGTGTGTGTGTGATTGTGTGTGATGTGTGTGTGTGTGTGTGTGTGATTTGTCACTGCCGTGATAATGACCCATAACCTGTTGAGAATTACCCAGAAGGCAGTGGGCTACCACAAACAAACAGTAAACAGCTCACTCACGCACGTTTGTTCCTGTTCCTCCATTTAATTCCCGTCAGCTTTTTAAAGTTCAGATAATTCAACGAATTTAAAAACCGTTCAGTCAGGGAGATCCTGTGGGATCATGTTCTGCCCAAACCTGCAAATACTCTTATTTGATCTCTTAATTTGTCACAAGCAGAAGTGAAAGGACGCATTTGAACTCACCGTGTTTTGCTGCCCCCTAGAGGACAGGCTGAGCTAAAGAACCCTCCTTAAACATTTTACACACCTATTTTTTCATGAGCTTTTTCTGTGGTTTATGGGTGAGAAACAAACCTCCGTTTCCATCAAACGTGAAAACCAAACTGACAAAACCCAACATCTCTGTCAAAAAGAACCTTCAGATGTGGAATAACCACAAAAAAAAGTTTATTTTTGGACAGAAACTCGCGGGACGTCCTCGTTCAGAGACAATATTTATCTGTTTTATCTGCTGTCTCTTTGATCCAAGTCAACAGTGTCGCAGGGTTTTACTGCTTAAAACTCAGGAACAGAAGAGGAGGAAGAGCAGCAGCCTTCAGCACACGCATGAAACACACACACACACAAACACACACACACACACGGCGTGTTTACTGACGACGGGCAACACCTACATGTCAAATACACGAAGGTTCCAATAAAACAGAGCTGCTGGAATCAGCCAAACAGCCTCCGTGTTGAATAATTTACAAGGACGTCAGAAAGAGGAAGAAGAGTTTGTGGAGCAGTAAAAGTGGATTCATCAGCAAAAACGCCGCCGTAACTGTTAAATTAGCCCCAGGTTCGTTAGATTAGCCCAGGTTTTAATGGTCACCATAGAAACAAGGACAATATGCTGTTGATCAAAGGACTTTTAAAAGGTCCAAAATAAATAAATTCCTCAATTTCTGTTAAAAAAGGCTATTTTAATGTTTTTTAATTTGTTCTTTTTTTCTCTGTTGCTTTAATGAGTAAAAAAACAGAACTCACATCAATATGCCTCAAGTCTTTGTGTCATGTCAATAGTGTGTGTGTGTGTGTGTGTGTGTGGTGTGTGTGTGTGTGTGTGTGCGTGCGTGCGTGCGTGTGTGCGTGCGCAGGAGTGAAAGAATCTTGTTTCCCGTGACGACCACTGTGGTCTCTCAGAGGTTTATGTAACCACTTTGGGGAGTTAAGCGGAGCTCAGTGATGTGTTGGATTTACGAGCGCGTGTATGTTTGTGCACACACACACACACACACGCGCACACACACACACGCTTGAACAGCATCCAGACCAATCTAAATTATTAAATCCTCCCACACAGAGATTGTGCAGGTCAGACAATGATAGAGCGAGAGTAAAAGAGAGAGGGTAAGAGAGGGTAAGAGAGGGTAAGAGAGGGTAAGAGAGGGCGAGAGAGAGGGGGAGGGAAAGAGAGAGGGAGAGAGAGAGGGAGAGAGAGGGTGAGAGAGGGCGAGAGAGAGGGGAAGGGAAAGAGAGATGGAGAGAGAGGGTAAGAGAGAGAGAGAGGGCGAGAGAGAGAGAGATGGAGATCATGCAGATGATGAAGATTAAAATGTAGAACAATTAAAATATTAAAGACAAATCTCTCATTATTTCCTACCGTGTGGGCGGAGCTCCTCCCTCCCTACGCAGCGTCCTTCCTTGTTCTCCACCAATGAGGCGAAGCAGGGGCCACAGTGGGAGGAGCTACGCCTGCAGTTTAGGCGTCCTTCTCGTTTACAGTGTGAGGGTGGGGGGCATTTATGGGTGGCTGTGAGAGAGAGAGAGAGAGAGAGAGGAGAGAGAGAGAGGAGAGAGAGGAGAGAGAGGAGGAGAGAGAGGGAGAGATAGAGAGAGAGAGAGAGAGAGAGAGAAGAGAGAGACGAGGAGAAGACGAGAAGAGAGAGAGGAGAGAAGAGAGAGAAGAGGAGAGAGAGAGAGAGGAGGAGAGGAGAGGAGAGAGAGAGAGTGAGAGAGACATCACGTCACCACATTCTGACAGTAAAACAGTTTAACACTGGTTGAAGGTCACCGCCCTTCAGGTCACCAGAGAACCAAGCCCCCCCCCCCACAAACAGCCAGCATCGGCCCGACGTCTCCCCCCGACCCGGTTTCAGGTCTTGACGTGTCCGGATCACGCCACGGCTGCGTTATCTCCAACGGTGACCCGCGGCGGCGTTGGTACAGGTGACGTTTCCCGAATAAGCGCGATAAGAGTGTTTGGGCAGCTTCAGCAGCCTTTTACACCGCCGCTGTGGTGAAACCTCAGATCAGTTCCATCATCTGGCCTGATTTCCGCTGCTCCGACACAGAAACCCAGAATGGGAGCGGACGACGACGCCAGCGCCACCTTTCAATCAGGTAATATTCTAAAATCATGAATCCACTCAGGGCTTTTCTAAGGGATCGCTATGGTAACCACCGGCAGATGAAGCCTGTCCTTATTCATTGTTTCTGAGCATGTTTGCAGCTTCTGCTTTGTCTTTATTTCTATAATGAAGCTGCAACAGGTCACATTAAATATGTGCAGCTCTAATTTGATTCACTTATTTGCTCTCCTGCTGCTCAGCCTGATCATGAAAACAACACTCCAGCGCTTCCTCCGTCCATTCCGGATCTTTCTGCACCTCTGAAAGGCCTAAAGATCAAAGAGCTGCTCGATGACGACTCGTCATCTCACCTCTTCGGTGGGTTTGGACTGAAAAAGTCGGGTTTATGTCGTCATCCAATAACACAAATACAACGACAACTTCTGTTGCTCCCTCATTAGCCGCTAACAGGCTAGCAGATGCTAATGTTGTAATTATACTAATGATGTTTTTGCAACACGACGCACGATGAGAGACGAACACTGACACACCAAACACACACTCGTGTCACACACAGTCAGGGGCCGTATGCGACCTAACGATCGGGATCACTGAAACCTTCCAGGTCAAAGGTTAAAGGATCCACGGCTCCACTTCCTCCCAGTACGGCCCAAACGTCCTGGAATTGCTGCTCTGATGTTCTGTTTATCACAGGAGTGGAAAGTTAAGTTTTTACCAACATGTTAAACTGGTTTTATTGGTTTTATTTGTGTACGTGCACAGCCCGAGCAGCTTTGGGCTCCAGAAGAACTGAGCACGCTGGTTTCACATGTTATGAAACCAAAGCTGCCACGAGCTCACGTGTTTTTATGGTTTTCACTTCGTCCCGACTGAGACGCGGAGCGAGGACGCCGCTCGGAGCGTCCCGTCCTGTTCTCGGCGCCGTCTCGGTTCACGTCTGTCTCCCTGATTAGATCACTCTCATCTCCTCGCTGCTTCTGTTTTCTCCTCTGTTGTCACCATTTCCCACCAATCATCAACCACTTCCTGACCTTTCAGTGACCTCTTGCCAGTTTCCTTCATCCAATCAGGAATAATTTAATCCTCAACCCAATCCTGTGTAATTGTTAACAGTAATAATAGTCGGGGCGGCCTGGAGCAGCAACTGCAGCGCGGGTAAACATCGTCCATCGCGGAGCTGCAGAAAACTTCAACCAGTCCATTAAATCACAGACGAAGCTGCGGCCTCGTTATTGACGTCCGTCATATTTGATTGGTTATTGATTCTGCTGTCGTACACAACAATTCTGTCTTTGTGAGGGAGAAGAGGAAAAGGAAATGAGTCAGACTAAGTGGTTGAACCATTGTGCATATATAAACTGTGCGTGTGTGTGTGTGTGTGTGTGTGTGTGTGTGCGTGTGTGCATGTGTGAGATAGCAGACAGGAAGTGAGCCAAGCACTCCAAATCAAGTGGAAACATTCGCTCAGTTCTCCTCACTTTACACCTCCAGCCCGATCAAGCCTTCGCCCCTTTTTCCACCGCTGGTGTTTTTTACCCAGCATGCATCTGCTTCAAATAACAAAGGCAAACAAATGCCAACTTCCCGCTCTGTTTTTATTGTTTGGGAAAGTACAGCCGAGATCATTTGATTCAAAGTTTATTTGTTCTGTCACAATGTCAACGTGGACGAGCCAATCTGCCCCGTTGGGATTGTTGGTGCCATTATTTGTTGTTCTTTGTGGCATCTCAACCACAGCGGAGTTTCGGCCTCGGCTGGAAACACAAACATCAGCAACAAACGTCTCATAAAGACCGGGTTACAAGGCTGATATGATCAGCAGGGTGGATTCCAGCCGAGTTTGTTCTTGGGGAACATGACATAATGGAAGACAAACAGAACCGCTTCAGTCCTGGTTTATCGTTTCAGTGTGAATACGATCAAGACCTTCAGATGAGGAAGCTCCTCTCCAGGTGAGGAAAGAAAACCCCAAAGTTCAGACACCATTGGAACAATTCCAGCTCAAATCCAGCAGGAAACAGGGACTAAGGCAACCGAGACTAAAGGAAGTGAATGTAAAATGAAGGAATGTGGGTTTGAGGCTGTTTTTCCGGCCGCCCTCCTCGGCTGTCTCAGCTCTGCCTGTCAACAACGTTTCTCACGCCTTCACGGACGATCCCAGCACGTCTGGGCCAGCCGGGCCAAACGTGCACGTTTTAAGAATCAAAGAGCAGATTTGAGAGTGTGACTCTGGTGGGTTCGGGCCGGCTGGGAAGGTCGTGGAAAACACGGGTTTAATGGCATGACGAGGCTGATTAAAGGCGCCGCCGTTGTTATGACAACTGTCATCAAAGGAAGCGTGTTTGGGGCGAGCGGCTCGGGTTTTGGCTCAAGTCTTTTCCTGGATGGGAAACTGGAATCACTGGGGCCACAGGGGCCACAGCCTGGGCTGCCCACAGGGGCCACGGCCTGGGCTGCCCACAGGGGCCACAGCCTGGGCTGCCCACAGGGGCCACCACAGATGGACGGGGCTCTCCTGGCTCCATGCTCTCACTGTTTCCACTCATTTTCCTTTTCTCCCACCACAAAAGAGCTTAAAAGGTATTTTTTCTGATGACTTCCTGGGAGCAACACTCACGTCTCCCTCTAAGTGAGGTGTTTCCCACCAACCAAAGTCTGAAAGCTTCCACCTAAAGCTGGAAAACGGCTCCACAGACGGTTAAAGGTTGATCCATTAGGGGAGAACGTGGCCGGAGGCAACGATTCCCTGAATATTAACGGCAACACTCAGCTCAGTGACAAACGTGTCCTTTAAACGTGTCAATGATCAGCCTGAATCACCCAGACGAGCCAGGAAGTGAAGGGAATTAGCCCTGCTCTTCCCTCCTGGGAACCTGCTCCTGGGAATATTTACATATGATGATGTGGCCGTATTTGCACGTCGCTCCGCTGCCTTTATTAAATGTGTTTTCCAGGTCGTTCAAAACCATTTCAGGTGAAATAATCATTTGTTTCTGAGAATGACAAATCTCCGCTTGATCTACAGCACCCCGCGGAAACAATACCACATTCACACACACACACGCACACACACACACACACGCACACACACACGCTGTCACCAACAAAGCTGCGTTCAAAGCCGTCAGAACGCTTTAATGATCGAGTAACAGGAAAATCTTCAAGATGACGTTTGTCTCTTTTCATTCCGGCACAAACGAACATTCCAACGTTATCGTCCCAGTTTTGAGCGTCTAATGAAACAAAATATGCTAAAAATACGTGGCAACGTCTTCCAAAAGTGATCTGTGATCTGGTGATCTGGTGATCTGTTGTGTGTGAGGATCATGTGAAACATCTGTGAGGAACGTCTGAGGGTTAAAATCTGGAATTCAAAGGAAATGTTCACCAATATGCGACTCTGGTGATAGTCGGTGTGCACACGCACACGTAAAGCGTTTGGTGTGTGTGTGTGTGTGTGTGTGTGTGTGTGTGCGTGCGTGTGTGCGTGTGTGTGTGCGTGTGTGTGTGAGAGATTCCGTGTGAGAGTCCAGCTGCTGTTCTCTCACAGGGCTTCTGTGAAACTGAAGCAGATTATCTGATTATGTTTCCCACACACACACGCACACACACACACGCGCACACACACACACACACATCACTTATATGAGTGTTTCCAGCGGCTGAAACTGTTTCTGGATGAATTTAATTAAATAAAGGAAAAAATAATAATAATTAAATTCAGGTTGAAGCTGCTGTCAGTTTAAATCCTTCATGGATTCTTAGTTTTCACATTAATTAAACAATGATAAATCAATAACTAAATAGCGCCACAATATAAAAAAAACCCCAAATACGTTCCTTGGAAGAAAGGAGTCTATTAACTCGATTCTTATCGCTCATTGATCACGCTGACAGAATGAAGGGAGCTTTTCCTCGCACACTTTTCCGCGTCCACCTTCTGGTTCAACCTGTCTGAATGTGATCGGAGCCGACGGGACATCCCGTCTGAACCGGACCCAACAGAATCACTTTAAACAGGATCAAAGAGGGTGGTTCTCAGAGCGGAGCCCACCGCTGCCGCGTCTGCGTCGTGGCCCTACCTGGGAGGCCGGTGCTGACGGGGAAGAAGCACAGCAGGGCCGCGGAGAGGAGCAGCGGCGACGCGCGGCGCCGGCGTCCTTTCTGCGGCCTCAACAGCAGCAGCAACAGCATCCTTCGGGTCTTCTCTGGGGTTACCACCAAGGATCGGTCCCGTCATTCCTCATCACTCGTCTCTTTTTCTGTTGTTTTGGGGGTTTTTTCTGCGCGAAGGCTTCAGCGTAAAGCGCAAGGAGCGGTAAGCCGATCAGGACGCACCGAGGGGCGGTCTGTCCTCACAGTGCGCGCCGTAATCCGGCGCAACTACAGATAACAGAGCTCCTGGCGGCGGAGGAGGGAGGGTGCGCGCTTGAGTGCGTGCGTGCGTGCGTGCGTGCGTGCATGTTCGTGTGTGTGTGTGTGTGTGTGTGTGGGGGGGGGGGGCAGGTCGACTTCAACTGTTTCCTTGGAAACCTCTTTAACACGAAAAAGCGTAACAACATTTCCACAGTTGTGACAGATGTGGCCACAGAGGCGGTTTAAACCTGGTCATCTCATTTCATCTCCCCCCGGACGCCATTTTGAATTCAGACGCATCACTGAAGCGCAGAACACGTGTGAAGTTTCATTTTTGCTTCTCATTAGATTAAAAAAAACATAATTCATAATTCATCTGCAACTGCAATGGGATGTGTTGATCAGCGAAATCCCAAATCCAGTCCCAGATGTAAAGACAAATGGCCCAGAGTGGAATGGAGCCTTTTGTTAAATATCGAGTGAACTTTGGAGTTAATTAATGAAAAATAAATCCTCATTAAATCGGCAATGCAAATGTTGGAAAATGCTGAAATTAGAATAATCTCCAAATGAACATGAACTGCAAACACACTTTCTAAAATTCCGTCAGCAGGGGCTTTGACTGATTATATTATACCGTTGTCATGACAATCTCCGTCAATATTTCGAGCTGTCTGAATATGTCAGTCAGTATTGTTACACATGAAACTCAAAATTAAAAGCGCCCCGTCATTTCTCAGTATTTTGCCTCATATGGAGCGTTCCTGTTGTTCTTTTACAGGACACCTATGGATGTGGTCGCGTATAGATATAGGCGGACACAAAAGAGGCGCTACGTCAGCAGGAAACTACAAGTCCCAGGTGCAGCGCCGCCCCCTGTTCCAGCCAATCACAGCGCTCCGCTGTGTTTTGGAGGAAGTGACAGGCTTGTTTGGGATGTTATCTGGCCACGTGCAGACAGCAACCTGCTCCTGAGTTCGGTTTGCGGGTCACTCTCATTTCGTCCGCCACACCTGAAGAAACTGTCCCCGGACTGAGTGGACATGTCAGCGGGAGGTCAGGCCACCAGGAGCCGGGAGATCCCGGCGGTCAGGCGCGTCGCCATCCACGACTCTGCGCACATGCCCCAGGATTACTCCACGACCCCGGGAGGGACCGTGTTCAGCACGACCCCAGGAGGTGACCCGTGCTGCGGATCACTAACTAAAGCTTAGGGCAATAATTCTGAGCAGGATTCAACAAGAGTTTAAATGATTTATTTGGAAACTCGATTGAAAAAGAAACATTTACGAGGCGTTTAAAAGCAAAATAGAAGATGGGCTTTTCGATCGCAACTAAATGTTGATTTAGAACCTGTTCTTAAGGGTAGTTTAAACACCTTTAAATATGAATTAGTTATGACAAGGGCAGATCGACCGTGGTTTGAAAATGGCCCTTTTGAGGACCCTCACAGGTCTGCTTAGTCCTGTCAATGTTTGACAGTGTTGTGGCCTCCTGCAGGCTCTGGGGGAACTCTGTGTTCACTGTTTGTGCCTGTTTTAATGACACGAATGCAATGTTTTCATACTTGCTGAGCATCAGGCCTTTGAGCAGCTTTAAGCTGCAGATGACAGATTCAGTCTCAGAATGTGACCTGTGTTTGTGTTGTAATTATCTTCTAACATGCTTTCCTCCGTCATCAGATTAGCTCCTAGCAAAAACAAGATGCGTGAAAGCAGAAAATACTTGAAAATCGTGCATCTGTTGCTGTGGGAACAGTGAGGCTGCATCCACATGTCGGACCCTCGTGGTCTGATAACGTGTTCTGTTCCCACACTAATGCACACAAATAAAACTGGGCTACAGCAGGAGTATCGGCATCAGTGATGAAAAATGAGGTCAACAGATAAGAGACCGCTTTGAATTTGAATTTAAATTATTTTTTATCACCTCTCAAATGCTTCCAGATGTTTCAATCAGTGAAAGATGTCTCCTTAAAGTCTTATAATAACCAGAGGGCCTTTAAATTGTATCTTCAGTTGGACGCAGGCGGAACGCCACTCGCATGGACACTTTATAGATCTGGAATATTAGCCTGCAGTCACAATCTGATGGAGCATTTTTGGGATTACAAGTGTTGTGGCCCACAGGTACCAGGATTATCTATGACAGGAAGTTCCTGCTGCAGTGCCGGTCGTCTCCTCTAACGCGCACGCCTCCCAAACTGCCGGACATCCCAGGAGTCACCAGGCCGATAAAACGCACCTCTTCCTGCGACTCACCGCAGCCTGACGAGACCCCGAACAACAACGCCGAGCACGGCGTCCACACAGAGGAGAATGCAGGTAAAAAGGCTTTTTTCTTTACAATAGGATCATTTGACATCTGTCGTGCATTTCTGTGATTTTAAATCTTTTTTTCCTTTTTTCTTAGATGATGCCCAGTTTGAAATTGATATCTGAGGAAAAGATGACAAAGATTCTCAAGATTACTGTTTTGTTTACTGTGAAGGGATAAAAAGGTTTGAATAATTTCAACTTGTTCTAAAAATCGAGGAGGACTTTTTTTCTGCTGGATAAGGATTTTATATTCTTTGATCGGCATTTTTTGTGATTTTGTACCATATGTGATGTATTTAAATGCAAAAAAGTCATTAAAATTTAATCTAACTTTTATCTGATCTTTGTCCCTATTGTCATTCTTTATTGATTGGACTGTGATTTTGCGTTTAGCCACTAGGGGGCAGACATATTTATTCCAAGATGTGATGACCAAATATTTCCGGTAGGTGGCGCTTCGATGCTCATCGAACCGACCACGAGCCGAAAGCCGGCAATTTGGTCTTTGACGGGGTCTTTCTCCTCCATTTTCTTGTCAATATATACTCGTTTTGTAGCAAACCATATTTTATGTTGAATGTATATTTTTGATTCATGTTTTGATTTTACTTTTATCTAATGTACAATGATTTTCCTTCTGTATTTAACTAAAAAAGTTGCCTTGTCTCATCTATAACTTTTCTCTGATGGCTAAATAACAAAACCTCCGGCCTTTTCTGATAAGATGCACCCTTTTCATGGTCCCGTAATGAAAATAAGCCACACGCTTTCTTCAAGATAAGAAATAATTTATTGTATTTTGCATATACAAATCTCAAATAAGTTGAAGAGCTACTAAAATCTGTCAATTTTAAACATCAAACAGTTCATCAATCTGTAGTGCTTCAGTCATTTTCAGCCCTTTCACCCATAATCCAACGCACAACCAGGGTCCCCCAATGTTCTCCACGCAGTAAACAAAGTCTTTAAGTCCAAAACCCGCAGCCGCTCCGTCCGTCTCTGTGGTTGAACCTCAGACTGAAAACATCTGTCAAGTGCCTCGAACCTCCTCTGTGCCTGTGAGGGTCTCAGATGTTTCCCTCAGTGGCAGCCACACTCCTCCACCACCATGTCCTCGTGGTGCCTCATCACCATCTGCCCGTTCTCGTAGTACAGCATGGAAAGAGGGGCCAGGCGGGTCGGCACGCAGGACACACACGGAACTTTGTCTGGATGGTGAAGCTTCAGGAGACTCTGAAGAGAGAAGAAAGGGGTGATTAGAACATCTGTGGTGTGTGCTGCAGATGAAGCGTCCTGCAGTGTAAACCGCCATCTTACCTGCATGTACGCGTGGTTCGTCGGGGTGAGGGTCTCGTCTACGGGTGAAGGACAACTCCCCTCACAGCGATAGGCGTTGTACCTTTTGGGGTAGATCATCCACTCGCTCCAGCCAATCTTCTCAAAGTCCACCCACATGTCCACCCTCCTGCAGAGAGCATCCTTCTTCTCCTCCTCCGCAGGTTTACTAGCAGGGGCGGCGACGGCTACCCTCCGTCTCTGCTGCTGTGAGCGGCGGTGCCTCCTCACCCTGTGGCCCCTCAGCTGGAGAGCTGCTGCCACGGAGCCTGGAGGCCGCTCCCTGTCCAGGCCGACGTACTTGGACCGCTCCGCCGTGTGGATGAGTGTCGGGGTTCGCTGGCTGGCAGGATTCTGTCTCGAGAACACCACCATCATGACCCGGTCGGTTGTGGAGTGGCGCACGACCTCCTGATCCTCGCCCACTTCCTCCTGCGGCCTCTGTGCGGGGACGTCCTGTAGCAGCCAGCGGCGCAGCGTCTCCGTCATGTTGAGCACCTTCCAGGTGGACGGAGACGCCGAGGAGCTGGGGTGGGCTCGCAGGCGGCCCAGAAACACCCTGTTCTCTGCGCAGTCGCTGCCCTCACACTGGTCCCTGGAGGAGTGGTAGATGTCCACCGAGACCTTGAAAGCCTCTGCGAAGGCGGGCAGGCGGATCCGGACCTCGGCCAGGTGGATGTTGTGGCTCGCAGAGATGGAGGACATGTCAAAGGTGACGGACCACCTCCTGCTGAGCTGCCGGCAGCCTGAAAGAGATGAGAGGAAGGAAAACTGGTTAGAGCGTCATCACCCGGCGAGTTTCAAGCACGTTCATCAAGGAAAGTTTGATGAGATTCATGATTAAAGGGGCACTTCACTCCAAAGCTGACGATTTCTGAACATTTTGAGTAACTGGCTCTTTTATGGGAAATGTGGGTATATTTTTAGGATATGATTTTGTGTAATTTTTAAAAAGAATATATCTAATTTAATAGTAAAATACATCAATGATAATCAACATTTTAGCATGAAGGCACCGAATGTTCCAGTAACTCCTAAGCCCAGTAAAAAATGAGACTCTAACTGACTCGAGCTGCTGAAGCTGCAGTGTTTCAGGTGCTATATGAAGGACTAAAACATCAGAAATTGGAATGTGCAACACTCACTCTTAGCGACGAGGCTGATGACAGAGTCCGAGTGGTGCAGGGCGGGGTTGTCCTCGGGCCGGCCGCGGCTCACGCTGGAGGCCGCGGTCCTCTCCCGGTCCTCGGTGAGCATGGTCCGGTAGAGCTGCATCATGTAGAGGGGGAGCCTGCTGACCTGCTGCCGCTGCGCGGCGCCTCTGGAGCCTTCATCCGTCCCACGGAGCAGCGTGTTGGGGTGAATCCCAGCATGGGGCTGCGCACCCAGAACCAAATCCACAAGAAGAAAAAGCGCAAGCGAAAACTCCATATTCAGTCCCCTCATAACTCCACGTGTGCTGCTCAGAAATGGTGCAGGTGAGATGCTGGACCTGGGTTTTATACACGCCCCTCTCCTCAGGTCCTTAGAAGCGAAGTGTCAAACGTCTGGGGGGGGCGTGCGTGTGATCCACGGAGGCGCTCAAAGAATTAAAAGTGACAAGCTTGTTGTTAATCGAAACCAGCGCGCCTTTGTAGAGGCCGAGGCGTGAACAGCTCAACAGCCCGCAGCTCCGGGCGTTGTTGTGTTGTATATTACAGATGCTTTTGATAAGAGCGCGGACAATAATATTAGTTAAGGAGATTACGAGCTGCACAACTGCGCGGTGATTAATCGGGACGCAACACGGGAGTTAATCAGAAAAACGACTTTCAGCGAGCTGTTAGGAGCCTGTTAGGACTCATCCACCTTTTCAAACGGAGCACGCAAATATCTTCAGAACAATTTGATGCACTGTTACATTGACGCGTAGAAGAAATCTTTCTGTGACGTGTGGTATGCGTTACGATATATCTGTGTTGCACAACAATAACAACAACAATAATAATGACGATGAGAGTAATGATAATCACAATAAGCTGTTTCAAGCTGTTTCATTTAAGATTTTAATTTTTAAAATTCCTATATAATAATTAATAAATCTGTAGACTTGCTACAATAATGTTTGATTATATGCTACAACTTTGACAATGACGTCAGAGTTTCATAACATACACACTTTTAATTAGACTCCAGCTCTGATGGAGTGATGCTGACATGTAAATATAATGAAAGTGTTAAAAGGCACATTAACGAGGGTGAGGATCGATGCTCATTAAAAAAATCAAACGCAGACAGAGACTTTATAAGGCCTTTCTTCCTGTTTGATATGTTAAAATCAATGAAAAGAACAAAGGGGTCTCGTTAACATCAGCTTTTGTTGTCTTCTTAGAACATTTTTACCGTCCCAACATTGAACTCATGACCTGTTGTTTGTCTGATGCTAAATATCATCCTGTCGTAAAATGAAAAACTACATTTTCTTTAGGTGATAGAAACTCCTGTGTTTTTTAATCTTTCCATGGCTATATTACACCCCTAAAGAATCTTGTCGGAAATCTATTTACATTTTACATTATATTTTAGTTTTCTGAATATTTCGACAAAAGAAGTCATTTTGAATTGGATTCAAACTTATATATGGACATTCTAACTTATATATGGACAATATATCTCCTAAATGCTTTTAATTGTTTAAAGTGGACAATGTACTGTACATCCATGCGTAAAAGCGCATAGTTTGTCCAAATTACGCAGGATATCAATGTGAGAATAATATTCTTTTAATATTCTTTTTTCTCAGAATATGTTTCAGTTTATGTTTAAATCCGTTCTTCAACATTAAAGGTGAATTCTGATGTTCCTTTGGGTTCACGTGACCCATAAAAAGATGTTTTTTCGCGTGATGACGGTAATAAAACTGTTTGATAAAATAAAGAAAATCTAAAATAAAGTTGTTTTTTACTTGTTGTCAAACACATTTGGAAATGAAAGACGCGGATGATGTGAACTTTTAAAGTATCTAAATCAACGGTAACCAGGTAACCGAAATTAAAGCAAGCGCGTGCCAGCTGATAAGCGCGTTTCCGCTCAGGTGACCCGCGTTTGCCACGAGACGTCGCGCGGGCCGCAATGGACCTCCGCCAACAAGTCCTTTATTGGGTTTTCCTGGCGACTCTGCGTCCGAACCCAGGTAAAAGGCGGCTTCAGCTGCTCCACGCGCTCGAATTGAACGACAACAGCGACGTAGTTTGATTAAAGAGGCGGGAGTTGAGGGTCGCGAGGGTCGCTTCACCTGCGTCATCGAACCAAACATCTCACTGTTTCATTAGGGTCGTCGTTTTAGGCAGCTTCGGATTATATTACTTGTTTTTAATGATGTAGTTCTTTGTAGGCAAACTTAATCAAAGGGAATGAACCGAATTGCCTTAAAAGGACCTTCAGGAAGGAGCTAGCTTGTTAGCACCGCTAAATCCCAATTAACGCTTTCAGACTTTTTAATGCCTTTTTAAGGCCTTTTTTCTGCTCACGTATTTGTCAGACTTTTTCTTTAATGTAGTTTCACTCATAATTTCGCCACTGTAAAGTGTTTAAGTGCTGGTTTTTCTAATTGTGTGCAGGATTTGTCACCAATCAACTCTCCTCAGTCTGTGTTTATCAGTGTTTTTCTCCTTCACATGAAGGACTCCAATGATGATGCAGAACTGCAGTTCCATCATCCATTCTGCAGTTAATGTTGAGACTGATATGAAGTTCCCGTGATCCTGATTTTAGTTCCATTTTCTTTTCTGGTAGGTCAACCATGGGTTTGCCTCCAAAGCCAGTGGCAGTGTGATGATGGAGGCTGCGTCCCACATATCTGGAGATGTGACGGCGCCCGAGACTGCTTGGACGGATCGGATGAAATGGATTGTGCTGGTCTGTCTGAAAATACTGCAGAGTTTTCTGTCTCGTTTGCCAAAATCTGAGCTTAATTTGTAGCATCCACTGTTTTTTAGACTAAAAGGAAAATCCAACAAATTCTTCTTCTTTTTCCTGCTTCCCGTGTCTCCTGCAGGCTTTTCTGAATGCCCACGAGGCCAGTTCTCGTGCGTGGGTACCATAGGTTGTGTCAACACATCGGCCCGCTGTGATGGACAGATGCAGTGTCCGACCGGCTCGGACGAAGACGACTGTCCACGCTCTGACGGCTGTTTGAATTCTGACTGGAGCTGCACAAATGGCCTCTGTATCCCCAAAGAGCTGCGCTGTGATGGAGTGGAAGACTGCCTGGACCACTCGGATGAAATGGGCTGTGGTTAGAAATGATTTTTAAAACCCACAGTCCTAAAAAAAAAAAAAGTGGGGGGGCATGCTCCTAATTGTATGTCCTGACAGGTGTGTGTGGGGAGGATAGTTGGCGTTGTCCTCAGGGAATGTGTCTGACTGCTGGAGACCTGTGTAATGGAGAGGTGCAGTGCTCAGATGGCAGTGACGAACCTGTGACCTGTGGTAGGCTAAAAACTGTTAGCATTTATTACTCATAGAATTACCTCAAATGGTGGAAGATGGTATTTCTGTGTCTGATGCTTGTCCACAGGAAAGACCTGCTCACTGAAGAATGGTGGCTGTAGCCACGAGTGTGTGGATAAAGACTGGGGGGCTCTGTGTCTCTGCCCAGGTGGATTCAAGCTCTCCTCTAATGGAGCCGTCTGTGAAGGTGTGCGGCATGAAATGGAGATGGCGAGCGTCGTTGTCGTCAGGGGTCTTTTGATTTTACAATTTGCCATTTCCAGACTTGTGTTTTTGAGTGGAATGTTTTGTCTTCAGACGTGAATGAATGTGCACCACCCTCTGCTCCCTGCGCGCATCACTGCATCAACACCGTTGGATCGTACCACTGTCGCTGTAAAGAGGGGTTCAGACTGGAAGAGAACGCCGTGTGTGTGGCTGCAGGTAAAAGACGGACGTTTCCTGTCCGCCAAGAATGGACCAACCTTTTAGAATGTACTGGAAAATGATGTCTGGAGGAATCCAATTTATATTCCATTGGGTCCTAAAATGTTTGAGGGGAAAAGTGAACTTAATATTGACACGATAAAATGAAATATGATTCAAATCGACATGATCTTGGTGGATTAACATAAACTAATGAAATGATGAAAGTTCCCTGGAGACGGATGGTTCTGGGTTAAGTGCGTCATCCATTTTGTTCGTGTTCCAACGCTGATAACTCAGGTCGGTTGCTGCTGACGCGTCCTCGTCTTGATCCAGAACACTGCTCTGACTTCAGTTTCGTCCTCTTTAAAGATCAAACCAGAACCATCAAGAGGTGCATTTGGAGCAAACATTAGTGGCTCTTCAGCACCATGGATGAAAGAAGCTAGTTAATGACAAAAGCTGCAGATAAAAGTTTTGAGGAGATCAATGGTGGAACTTCAAACATGGACACGGCAGTAATTAGCATTTTAAAAGACTTGCGATAACGACGGAACGATGCCAATGGTTGAGAAGCTCTTTAGCTTTCCTCCTGAATAATGGAACACATTCTGCAGGTGATGGGAATGTCCCCATGTGTCCAGGTGCTGCTGTCAGACTGCTGACTCTACAGAGGAACTCAGCGGTGCTGCTCAATGTGAAGTCTGGACAGGTGGAACTCATTCAGACTCTGGAGTCTGACCCCGTGGCTCTGGCCTTTGATGTTGCTCGAGGATGGTACTACTGGGCTGACGACCGCGGCAGCATTTACCGGAGTTCTGGACAGCACGCTATCGCGCTATATGCTGGTTAGCTCGGTTGGAATTTAGACGTCTGCTTTGGTGGGAGTTGTTCAGCAGATGGTGTCTGAGCTAAAGTGTTCATGATTATCACCAGGTGAACCAGGTATAAGTGGTCTTGCCTGTGATTGGCTGAACGGGAACTTGTTCTGGGCCAATCTGAAGACTAAGTCGATCTACATGCAGGCGGCTGATGGGAAGAGCTTCACCGTGGTGCTGAAGGAAAACATCAGCCCATCTGGTCTGGTGCTCATACCTGTGGAGAGGTTCATTTGATACATTTCTGTGAATAATTTGCACTGTTGGAATGGGCCGGCAAACATTTAGATTTATTTTTTTCCCCAGTCTGATGTTCTGGATGGACGCCTACCGCCTTGATCGCGTGACGTTAGAGAGGTCCTGGATGGACGGTTCTGAGAGAAGGTCCCTGGCTGTGCTCACGGCTCAGGCAGCCCATAGCCTGTCTGCTGACGTGGCTGCTCGGAGGCTTTACTGGATCAGTGACATCAAGGAGGTGTGAACAGTTGGAGAGGAGCGGGAACGCGTCTCTGTGGATCTTGGTTGCTTCCTGCTGTATTTGTATAAATCTCAAGGATGCTGTGGAAGGTTTAAATTCCACTCTCTCCCTTCAGTCTATAGAGACGGTGAGGACAGACGGAACTGCCCGTCAGTCTTTCACAGGACTGTTCAGGAGAAGATTGGCCTTCAGCCTGGCCGTGTTTGAAAGCTTCTTCTACTGGGTCGACCGTGAAGGCCTGTGGCAGGTTTCACAGAAACACCCAGACCAAAAAAGGTTCCTTTCCAAAGCCGAGCTGCCCGTGCTGGCTGTGTACCACCCACTACAGCAGCCCCCAGGTATTCCCACCAGTCCTGAAGGCAATGTCCTCCTCACAGTGTTTCTTCTGACTCCCTTTTTACTGAAGGTGTGATCCACATTTGTGTTTGATCACGGTGGTTTTCATCCATCAGGTCCTTCTGCATGTTCACCTGCTCCCTGTCAGCTCTGCCTGTTGACTAAAAGGAGCTCCACTGGATTCACCTGCAGCTGTGCAAATTACAAAATGCTGTTTCTGAATGACAAATGTGAATGTAAGTTTGATTCGTTTAGGTCTCAGGTGCCCGTCCAGACTTTTGGTAGCTGCACTAAATTGGGAATTGATCGCCTACTGAATTATTTAATAAAACTCGGAATCTCTGTCTAACAGATCCGAGCTTTATTTATGCAACCAGGGATAGTGTCATCAAGTTGGAGTTTAGAGAAGGAGGGTCCAGTGAGACCCATCTGTTTGCCACTCATGATGGCATCCTGTCCTTCGATCTGGCCTGGAACGCAGACTGGCTGTACTGGGCCAACCTGACTGGTCATATCCAGCGTGCCAGTCTGACCCAGGTTAAGACTGAGGTGGTCCCAACTCCTGTTCCAGGTAAACATTTTGATTCTTGCTTTGATTTTCTTTTAATGACTGAAGCGACCACGCTGACATGTCACAGAAGTAAATTCTCGGAAATTACATGGAATAAACTTTATTGTCTTTCTTTCATGTTATAGTTTGCTTGATAAGAGTGGACCAGAAGAAAGGAAACATTTACTGGGTGTCATTTAAGCGCGACATCATCGGTAGCACCACGGTCAATGGTCAGTACTCACAACAGCTGTACAGCACAACGGAGGAAATCCAAGACCTGCATCTGGACTGGCTGAGAGGAACCATCCTGTGGCTGGAACACAATCGACTTATTGTCATGAGTGTGACGGGAGGCCGAGCCACGGAGCTGCTGCACCTATCTGGAGAGGTCATAGGAAACGTCGCCTTTGACCTCAAGGCGAACAGTCTGCTCTGGAATTCAAAATTCGCAGGTTGGTGAGAACCTGTCCACCAAAATGTCAAAATTCCACTTCAGGCAGGTGTAAGTTTGGCGGTCTGTGTTTATGTTCTGGATTCTTTACAGGTTTCATGACTTTGAGTTTGCAGCAGGAGAGAAGCCGCCATGCTGGTAGGAGATGGAACATTTCAGGGTCAGTCATGGCTGCCATGGAGCCCTTCATCTTGTCCTATTCTGGTGACGTGATTACTCTGTGGGACCGGCGAGATGAGAGCGTTTTACAAACCACAGTGGAGCGAGGTCAAGTGTCGGGGGTCCTCGCAACACTCAAGGGCGTCCATGCAGGTCCCGACATGTCACACACGTCATTAAGGGGGAAGTTGATTGCATTCACATGAAGCAAATGTTTGAGACGTAACTTTTTCTGTAGTTCCCCAAACTCCCGCCTGCGCTGAACCGTCTGTGCTGTGCCGACGCTCATCAGTCTGCGTCTCACACGCTCACCTGTGTGACGGCATCCAGGACTGTCGCCATGGAGATGACGAAGAGTCCTGCACGACCACATGTCTGTCCAAAGGTGCAACACCAATACCACAATTCCACACGCTGGATTCATTATTTGATGCCTTGTAACGTTACTTATGCCTTTCTGTTTTTTAACCAACGAACCCAGAGGACTTTAGGTGCCAGGATGGCGGTGGTTGCATCTCCAGGAATCTTGTGTGTGACGGTCGTCCTCACTGTCACGACGGCTCGGACGAGGTTAACTGTCCATCCGTCACAGCACTTTCAGCGCAGGCAAAAGTTCCGAGGTGTCGAATGGGATCGAAGCTGTGTGACGATGGCAGGGAATGTGTTTTACACCGACATGTGTGTGACGGCGAGCTGGACTGTAAGGATGGCTCGGATGAACAGGGATGTGGTGAGTTTGGTAAAGCATGAATGAACTGTTGCTTCTGGTTTGTAGTGTCATTCCGGCTATATTTTCCTTGCTGCTCCAGAACAAACCACTAATCCACCAAAAGCTGCCGCGGCTGTGCCGGCTTGCAGAACCTCCCATCTGCTTTGTCCTCGGACGTCTCCACACGTCTGCATTTCTCCAAACCAAATTTGCAATGGTTTTAAGGACTGTCCCGATGGCTATGATGAAGACAACTGTGTGCAACAGTGTCCAACAAAGTGTAAGTCTTAAATCTTGATGCTCTTCAGCCTTTTTTTGCCACATATTTGTCATTGCAGCTGATTGCTCTAAAGCTCAGTTGTTGTTTTTCATCCTAAATTTCTCCTCCTCAGCTGATTTTCTCTGTAAAGATCATCGCAGCTGCGTCCCCAAGAGTCTCGTCTGTGACGGCCGCTCTCACTGCTCCGACGGCTCAGACGAGATGTCCTGTCCCAGCGTAGCTCTACACACGGATCAAACAAGAGGCCCGAAGTGTCGCAGAGGTTCCAGAATGTGCAGAGACGGGACACAGTGTGTCCTCTTCAGCCATGTTTGTGATGGAGAGAGAGACTGTCGGGATGGATCGGATGAAGAAGGATGTGGTGAGTTTCTGTGGCTACTGATGATTCATCTCTGAGCAAAACAAGGCAGTGACTGTTTGGGGAAGTCAAGGATAAGTTTCTGGATGGTGGTTGTTCATTAAGTACTTGTGCCTTTTTTCAGATGAGCCTAAACCCCCCACTGTTGAAGCCTCCTCAAAAGAATCCCCTTTACCTGTCACCCCCCCCTGCACCAGTCCTTCAGTCCTGTGTCCAGGTTCTTCTCTTTGCATCAGTCCAGCCCAGTTCTGTGATGGACGGACAGACTGCCCAGATGGATCTGATGAGGGTAACTGTCCCAGCGTGCTGCTGTCGACTGCCCCAAAGGAGGCGCTGCAGTGTCAGCGGAGTGCAAAGCTTTGTGATGATGGCAAAGAGTGCGTTCTGTTCAGTCACGTATGTGATGGAGAAACAGACTGTTTGGATGGATCAGATGAGCTCAGATGCCCAGAAACCTGCAAACCAGGTTGTTTTAACCTACGTTTTAAATCAACCCTTCTGATCACATTAGAGTCACTCTTTAAATGCCACAGGTGTTGAAACCCACAGCTGAGTTTTCTGACCCCCGGGGGAGAAAACGGCTTCCACTGAGGCAAGTAGGAACCAAGGTGAAAGTCTTTTACCTGGTAGGGCAGAAAACCCGGATGGGTTGTGGCCCTGGAGGCTTGGGTTTCAACACCTGTGATCTAACCTGTTGAATTCTCATATTTCCACCTTTTATCTGTGCTCTGTCTCAGGTGAATTTCAGTGCTCTTATGGAAAGACGTGCATCCCTCAGGCTCAGGTGTGTGATGGGAGGCCGCAGTGTCGGGACCAGTCCGATGAGGTAAACTGTATACGGCCTCCCAGGAGCTGCGAGTTCCGCTGTGCTGATGGGAGCCGCTGCATTCCCAAAAAATTTGTGTGCGATGAAGAAAGAGACTGTCCGGACGGCACGGATGAGGTCGGCTGCGGTAGGGATTTTTATGGCGGCGCCGTTGAGTTGAGGGCAGTTGTGCTGTTGAGCGTCACCACTTTGGTTTCCAATTGCAGTTCCTGTTCGTGCTGGCACAACGGCGTCGACCTGCACCAGTCCGTCTTTCCTGTGTCCCAATACGTCCAAGTGCATCTCCCAGCAGCAGTTGTGTGATGGACACAGAGACTGTCCTGATGGAGTGGATGAACTCAACTGTGTGGTTGTGTGTAGAAATCAGGGTGGGTCATAGCGCCACCGTTTAGTGAGGCTCGTCGTTAAAAATTGAAGCTGTAAAGACTTTTCTTTTTAGATGACTTTTTGTGTGCTGATGGGACGATGTGCATTCTGAGAATGAAAGTTTGTGACGGTCACGTTCACTGTCCTGACGGTTCGGATGAGAAGCTCTGTCGCAGCGAGCTCTGTAAGCCTACATACGATGTTTGTTGATTGTAGTGGTGCGTTTCCTGTTTGTCAACAGAACTGTGCATGCACGTGTCGTACTTATCTCTTTTTTTTTTTTTACCCTTTTAAGCTTCGGCATTTGGGTTTAGCCCCACAGTGACCCGGCTGAGATGCCGCAGTGGCTTCAAGCCCTGTAATGACGGCCTAGAGTGTGTCATGTACACGCACGTGTGTGATGGCGAGTACGACTGCAGGGACGGGTCGGATGAAAAAGGATGTGCTTCACATTGCGAAGCAGGTCGGTGGTAGATTGGAAAGATTGCTGTAAACGTGGAATTAGATTAGGTTTAATTAAGGCATATGTAAGAGGCTGTGTCCTGTCCCAGCTCAGTTCCAGTGTGCTCATGGCAACCGGTGCATCCCACAAGGGCAGGTGTGCGATGGGAAGAGCGACTGTCAGGACCGATCGGATGAACTGGATTGTCAGACTCTACCCGACGGCTGCCACCAGCACTGTGATAACAAAACTCGCTGTATCCCAAAAAACTTCCTGTGTGACGGTGAGCGAGACTGCGCCGATGGCTCGGATGAGGAGAAGTGTGGTAGGTGATGACGGATCGCATCTGAAATATCACTGCGAAGAGTTTTCCATCAAATTACCGTAATTTCCGGACTACAGCGCGCACCTGATTCAAAGCCGCATAATCTAATTTTAGAAAGAAAATCAATTTTGTACTTAAACAAGCCGCACCGGGTTTTAAGCCGCAGGTATCCCTCGTAGTAATATGAAAAACATTTAGTACCGGTGGATGTTTTTATTACCGTGAGAGACGAGTCACTGACGAGCGACAGACAGGTCAGAAACAACAGCCACTCTGTTTATACAGAGACCTTAAATCCAAATTTTATCACGTCAGGATTTCTTTACTTTTCTTTAAATTTAATCCACTTAGCAACATAAATATATTCTACCGGTAAATGCTTTTTTTCTAACGGTGTCTGTAATGCAGCTACCTTGAAATATACGTTTGTATCAGCGACACACAAATTACCTTATGCTTTTTTACTCAAACAATGAACAATCTAAAACTCCCCGATGGCTCACCCCTAAAATCTATTTTCATGGCGGTGGCGATTGCTTTTGCCTTCCGTCTGATTTGTACGGCGGAAACCCCGCGGCCGCCTGCTCTCTGTGTGCTGACCCAGTCTTCCAGAACCTTCTCAAGCTCGTTGACCCAGTCTTCCAGAACCTTCTCAAGCTCGGGCCACCTGCGATGTTTACGTCTAAAAGCTTTTGTCCTCTTTTTGCTTTGGATCAGTTCTTCATGCGGGCGTCTCCACCTTCTCACCATTGATTACCGTAATGCCAAGATTAGGCGCGCCAGCTCGATTTCTTTCTTCAGCCGCCAGAGTGATCGCTTTTAACTTAAAAGTCGCATCATATGCTTTTCTTCTAGTATTTTCCATGTTGATGAGGGTTTAGTAAAAATGACTGATTCACAATAGTTGTGATAGTGCGCCACGAAAAAAAACATAAATAAGCCGCAGTGTTTAAAGTGTAGGAAAAAAGTAGCGGCTCATAGTCTGGAAATTACGGCACCTTTTTCCCCGTCAGGTTTGGTTGTTTGTGGGAGTCACCAGTATCGCTGTGCCAGTGGCCAGTGTGTCTCTGAGGGTCTGAGATGTGACGGATACCCGGACTGTAGCGACCATTCTGATGAGGTGGATTGTGCGAGACCTCCTCGTTGCCCAGCACAGCTGAGATGTCCAAACAGCCATGAGTGTCTGCAGAAAGAGTGGCTCTGTGACGGTGAGGACGACTGCAAGGATGGCTCGGACGAGAAGGTGAAGACCAGGGAAATGAGGCCAACCTGGACATTAAGAATGTATCATTTTCCATTGATGGTTCCTCGTCTGAATCAGAACTGTGAGGTGCCACCAGCCAAATGCAGGAAATACCAGTGGCAGTGTGGCGACAGCAGTCAGTGCATCCCTCTGTTCTGGAGGTGCGATGGCAGAGAGGACTGTCGCAACGGAGTGGACGAGTACAAATGTGAGCTACTTGGGTTCTTGTGTAACTCTCTAACCATGAGACGCCGCCATGTGTGCATCGGTTTGACCCTGAACGCGTCTTCTTGCTCACAGGTAGTCGGAGACGTTGCGCCTCCCACCTGTACCAGTGTGGTAGTGGCGAGTGTTTGAATCCCTGGCTGGTGTGTAACGGCTTCACCAACTGTGTTGACAATTCCGACGAGGGTCCGGGATGTGACGAGGACAGCTGCTCCAGCCCGTCGGCTCCTCGGTGTGAACAACACTGCATCAGCACCCCAGAAGGACCGGTTGGTACCCAGCTGAATTGGTCTTGTGGTACCAGCCTGAACTTGTTTGTGGCCGTGTCTCATCTTGTCATCTTCCTTCCTTCCATCTTCTTTATCCCTTTCGGAGTCATGGGGAGGGAACACAATGGGCGACGGCAGGGTCGCGCGTTCACCGCAGGGCCCTATGTGAGCATTTGTGGGTTCGGTACCTTGCTCAAGGGTACCTGGGCAATGCTCTGAAGGTGTTCAGGCCTCCCCCTACTACCAGAACATCTTCATGTCATTAGCTGTACATAAAGGTTTAACATCCTGGAACGTGTGTTCAACTCATTCCTGTTGACTTGAAAACCTTGTTTTTTTTTCTTTGTTTACTCCTGCAGAGGTGCTCTTGTGCTGCAGGGTTCAGGCTGCACTCCAGCGCTCTGTCCTGTGTGGACATAGACGAATGTAATGAGATGTCCCACACAGTATGCAAACACATCTGCCTGAACACACCCGGGTCCTACGTCTGTCACTGCCATCCCGACTTCTACCTGGAGCCGGACAACAAAAGCTGCAAGACAAAAGGTCCTCGTGCAGGCATTTGTTGAACCAACCTGGTCACGTGACGCATTTCTGCTCAGTTTGATTTTTAGAGGTGACCAAAAACCTTCTAAAAAAGCTGAAATGTTCTTAAACCTAATATTCCTCCAGATGAGCCTCTGCTCCTGGCGTCGGTGCAGTCCGAGCTGTGGCTGCTGGGCGTCCACAGCGGCAGCCTGAACCTTCTGTCCTCTGTCAGTCGGCCCGTCTTCTCACTGGACTACCACTGGGCCCAGCAGAGAGTTTACTGGCTCAGCCCAGATTACCAGAGCATTCGCTGGGCTGACATAAAGAACCCAAACAGCAGAGGAACGCTCATCAAAGGTACATGTTCTAAAACATGCATTTTGTCTGAATAATGGCGCTAAAACTGTTTCTGGGGTGTTGAAACATATTTCAAAGCTCATGTAAGGTCTGCTTACAGGGGTGAAGTCAGATTCTATTGCTGTGGACTGGATTGGTCAGAACCTGTACTGGGCGGATGGGTTGGTGGGCCAGATTCTGGTTGTGAAGCTCAGCGACCTGACGGTGCGATCTCAGAGCTATACCGTGGCTCTGGGTGAAGATCTGGAACAGCCCAGCTCCCTGGTCCTTCTGCCACACCTGGGGTAATCTGAAGGATCACATTCATTTTTATTCACTGTTAATTAGACTGTGTTTCCTCGTTACTGTTGTCAGGCTGATGCTGTGGTCTGAGACTGGCAGCACTCCTCAGATTGAGCGTTCAGGGATGGACGGATCAAAGAGGGAGGTCGTGGTGAGCAAAGACTTGAGCTGGCCGGTCAGTCTGGCCTACGACTTCCTGGACAACAGGGTGTACTGGGCTGATGAGAAACTGCGCTGCATTGGCTCAACCTCTCTGGATGGAGATGACATCAAGGTAAGAAGCACGAGAACTTCAATGTCCCCTTCAGTTCAGCTTCATTGAGCGTCCGGTACAAATAAGAGTGTCTCAAGTAAGTTGACAGAAGCTCTGGAGAAACCTTGAACAGGATCAGGCTCATATGGGGCGACCCTACTGCTGAAAGGGTCACCCCATATGAGGAGGAAAAGGGGTAAAGAAGGGGCAAATATCTGAAGAGGGGAGGAATAAACGCACCACCAAAGAGCTTAGGTAGAGCAGCGTTTGTAATTATGCTAAAGCGGTGGTCAGCATGGTCTTTAGAGGCAGTGATACCTGCAGATGAATAAATGAGTCCAAAACTACACAAGAAAACTTCAGTCAACATCTTCAAACAATGACAGATAACCTGTAGCAGCATAACTGAGATGATGCTAATCCTTGTAACTGATCCAGTTCTGAGTATTAGCTTCGGTTAAATAATGACTAGCTATAGAATCGCTAACTACGTTTTTAGGGTGCCATTAGCTTCCAGAGGACCTGGTAGGTCAGAAAGGTATTTTAAAGTCTATTCTGTATTTTCTGGTCAAATCCAAAGTGTCAAATCCACGGACTAGTTTTGGAGAGGTGTTCTGGTCCTCGACCTTGATCTCTTGCTTTGTCACAATAGATCCTGCAGTTGGCTGAAACGCCAAACCCGTTCTCTGTAGCGGTCTTTAACGACAGAGTGTTCTGGTCCGACACCAAAAGAAGAACCATTCGCTCGGCTGACAAGAACACCGGCAAAGATCAAAAGGTTCTGCTGAAGAGACCAGGGCAGCCGTTTGGACTGAAAGTGAGTGGAATTGTTCTGAAGGTGCTTTGGAGGTTCTTCTGGTTGTGAAGAAAACTCAAGTGATGTCCACAATAGTCACATAAATATGTAAATCCTCCTCTTTGTTGTTCATAGTCAGCAGCTTAAAATGGCCTCTGAGATCAGCTCGACGACCTTAAATCTAAATGAGCCACTTTCTCCAGGTGATGCATGAGCTCTCCCAGCAAGTCCGTTCCAACCCCTGTGACCAGCGGCGCTGCTCCCACCTCTGCCTGTTGGCCCCAGCACCGCCACCCGGGTCTGGAGCCTCTGGAGGTCACGGGGCTACAGCTGTGTGTCGGTGTCCCAAAGGGATGATGCTTTCCCCGGACAGGATCACGTGCTCGATGCCTAAGGAGTCATCTTTCATCCTGCTTTTGACTCGCTCCGTCCTCTACCAGGTGAATGTTCTGGGTGCACCACTGGGTTATGGCTGTCCTCTCCTGTTCGCTCATTTCTTTTCTTCTTGCCTCAGATTTATCTGCAGACGATGCTTCAGGAGAGTGTTGCCCAGAAGAAAATGCCCACTAACAAACAACTGGTCATCCCTGGGGTAACTGGGGCATCAGGACTGGACCTGATCTTCCAGAACCTTTTGATATATGTGGCAGATCCTCAACAGGGAGTGAATCTGCTAAAACTGGGTGGTTCCAGGTCCAGAGAGGGACTCACTCCTGCTGGACAAATCCTCAAGCTGATGGTGGGAATCAGCAGCTTTGTTTTTTTCTTTTTGTTTGACCTTTTATTGCCCTAAAGAAAAAAACCATGTAGGTTATCAAGATCTGAGATTTGATTCGTGATGTCATGACATTCCAAGAATCTGTCCCAAGCTCTGCAAAAAGGGTCCAATCTTATCAAGCACACCTGGAAAAGTTCTGTAAACCTTCCATGGAAGTGAACGCGTTGTCTCCATGTTGTCAGGACGACTCGGTCGCAGCTCTGGCGGTGGACTGGGTGACCTCTAACCTGTACTGGAGCAGCATCAAGAAGCCAGATCTACACGTGACGTCCCGGGCCGACGGCCACACGGCTGCGCTGCTGCACGCCTCCACGATGGTGGTGGGGGATTTCCCTGTCCTCAGTTTTACCGAGCTTCCTCTTGGATTATCCAAATAGTTGTTTGCTCCTGCTAAAAGGCTCCTTGTTCATCCCCCCTCAGGGCATCACCTCCATTGCTGTGCACCCCCCCTCAGGATGGCTGTGCTTCACAGCAGTGATGGCGGGTGGGAGGAACCAGGCAGAGGTGGTCTGCTCCTGGATGGATGGACGTAACAAAGGTGTGCTGTGGACCAAGAGCAGCCTGCCTGGCTCTCTGTCCTTTTCCAGTGAGGGAACGGTGATCTACTGGGCTGATACTGGTGAGCAGGCAGCGGCTCGGTGCTGGTCTGTCCCCTTCTGTGGTGACACTGTTGTGCTTCAGTCGAGGGTGTGATCAGCTCTATCGGACTGGACGGCTCAAGATATAAACAGCATAAAACGGGACCAGGCCGGCTGCTCTCCTTCACTCACACTGAGAACCTCCTCGTCTGGGCCACCCGGCACCAAGGTGAGGACACGAGCACTGTTCAGCGGCGCTTCTGCCCTCTGGGCAGCAGGGGGCGCTGTAGCAGCGGCAGTAACCGTCGCGCCATCAATCTGGAATCAGGAAAGGTTGTGTGACAGGTCTGAATTGTTTCTGATCCAGAATCTTCAGGTTTCTTTTAATGTTTTCAGGGATTCTTTGTGCTTTTATACTGCAGATGTAACCAAACTGTGGTTCAGTGACGGCTTGCAGCCCAACCAGCTGTGGTTTGAGATGAAGACCAGCCTGGTGGAAGTCAGAGCCTACAGCACCAGCAGCCAGTCTGGTAGGAACGTTTCTCTGCATGACGCCAGTTAAGCTTGAAAACAGTTGGGTCACCCAGCAGAAATGTTCAGGGTGACGCATGGAAAATATGATGGTGGCATGAAAATAACAGCTCCTGGAGGCTACGGTGGAGGGAAGCCATTCATCAAGTGTTTGATCCAGCCCCCTGTGCCAATTCGCCAGCGGCTTCCTGGAACCAGTTTCACCATCACCTGAGCGTTCAGATGTGCTCGTTTTGTTTTCTTTATAATACAAAAGCATCTAATCAGCCGGTTCGTCTCAGGCAGGAATTTCTCCCTCGCCTGCTGAGTTGTGGCTGTGGGAAGGAGGGAAGTTTTTTATTGGAATCTAGGGCCAGAACGAATGTGAATGTTTTAGTTTTATGGCCACAGGGTCGCGTGATACAGGGAGAAACCCCGATGGTGGTTCTTATGATCCCACAGGAACCAACAAGTGCTCCACCAGCAACGGTGGGTGTGCACAGCTGTGCCTGGCCTATCCTGGAGGACGGAGGTGTGCGTGTGGGCGTGGCTCCATGACTATCAATACCACTTCCTGTTCACACCTGCCCAGATGCCCCTCTGGAGAGGAGTCCTGCTTTGATGGCAGCAAGTGCATCCCCAGCAGCAGATTGTGCGACGGGCGCGTGGACTGTCCCGACCACTCGGACGAACTGGACTGTGAGTTTCACGGGAAACTTCGTGGTGGAGAAAGTTATCCTGAGGTAGCTAAGCTAACGTTAGCCCCCTTGTCTGCCCCCCCCCCCCAACTGCCTTCAGGTCCAAACACAAGCTCTGCCACCCCAGAGGTTTCCACCCCAGCTCACGTGAACAGCCAGAGGAACTCGGTTCTTTTGGACTCGCCGTCATGTGGCGTCCAGCGCTGCCACGGTCACGGCACCTGTGTCACCGTGGGGAGCAGCGTGAGCTGTCTGTGTACGGACGGTTACGGAGGAGAGTCCTGCCAACTCGGCGGGCATCCGAGGAGCCACACTTCCGTGGTCCTGGTCCTCCTGGTCCTCGTGGTCCTGCTGCTGGCTGCTGCTCTGCTTTACAGTAAAAGGTGCCAAAGACAAACGTGCTGCGGTTTGTTCTGAGCCTGCAGCTAAAATGTGACTCCGGCTTTAACAGGAGAGGCTGGAATTCCACCAGGAGCAGCTCGACGGACAAGGAGACCCTGATGGCCAACATGCACCTGCCGCACGAACACTCGGATGCAGAGACGGAGGTGACGCCTGAGCTTCCGTGACGCCAGCAGAAGCCCAGAGGAATCATTTAAAACTGGATGCTGTGACGTAATCTGTGGGGTTTCTGTCTCCAGGAGCTGGAGTCTCCGGTGGACGTGAAGATTCCTGCGGCTGCAGCGGCGCAGCTGCATTAGACGCGCAGCCGACCTGTGTCTGTCTGAGGAATCTGACTCCTGACGTCATTAAATAAAAGCTACGGCCCAGAATCAGACAGTGGTTCAGTCCTCTTTATCCTGGGGCATCTTTGGTTCCTTCTGTCTGGGGCCGTCAGGAAAGACGTGCACACAAGCCGAGCATCTTATTCAGAAGTTCCAGAAACTTGAGTCTGGTTGTTCCAGGTGAAAACAGGAAGTCTGTCGACTCGGATAAAGAAAAGCTGAACGATGATGTTGGTGGGTTAAAAGATGCGTTGCTTTAATCCAAGGCCTCAAAGCATTATGGGAAAGAAAGAGATCCACATTAAAACTCTTACTTTTGCAGATTCGTCAGCTTTTTTCCTCCGACATCAGAATTGAGCTCCTGTGAACTGAAGTTTTACCTCCACCCACGTTAATCTTTCCTAACACAGGCACACCCGAGTGTGTGTGTGTGTGGGGGGGGGGGGGGGTGCTCCTCTGGAGGACATGAGAAGTTGAGCTGATCTCACCTCTGTTTGAGATCAGCTTTAGGCCGAACTCTTTTGATCTCGATGGTTTGAAGCTGCACAGACATGCGAGTCTGGTTTCATCTGGTTTTGTTCTTGTCCTGACAGGCCTCCCCCCCCCCCCCCCCCCCAGGTATGGGAAACGCCAGAGCAAAGCAGGAGGTAAAGAAAGGCGTGGAAGCATTGTTGCTTCAAGCTGAACTTAGATTGCGCCTGTATCTGGGGTTCTCTCAGCATTTATGACAGAAAACCAGATTTACCAGTTTTCATTGCTTCATTTAAGGTAATAAAGTTACTGAGCGTGTGACGGCCCACACGGGGAGGAGACTGAGTCTCTGTAAAAACAGGTATTCACGCCTTTCTTCCGCTTCCCTCCGTCTTCACTTCCCTTCACCAAACGGAACCTCAGATTTTGTGTGGACCCTGAACGCACCACCTGCCTGCGACCTGCTGTCGGCGTGAGTAGATGAGCTCCAACCTTCTTCTCTGGTGACTCTTGAGTTTTGGTGACTCTAGCGTGGGAACAAATCTCAGACTCTTCGGGGGGAGAAGCTTCAACTGATGAGCTGTTGCTCTCCCTGCGACGGCGTTTTCACCCTTCACCGTACCACGCTGGAGCTACAGCTATGTTCATGTTTTCATTTATCATTTAACTCAGAATTTTCTTTCTTATAAAAGGACAAAGATGTGAGAATCCTCAAACTTTCAACCTTTTTATCAGAAAAGTTTTATTGCAGTTTTTCCAGGATGAACTTTAATATTATAAATCTCTTTTCCTTTTATTGTTTACATGGAATTAAGTTTTTTTTTTACCTGTCGTTTGTTACATATAACGTATACATGTCAACACTTGTATACTTTATTTTAATCATCTCTATATTTGATTCTTAACATGCTTTTATTCTAGGACCTAGTGGAAGTGGGCTCTGACCTTTGAATTTACCAGTGAAATCAGTGGGTGGCCGAGACGTCCCTCACAGGTCGGAGCTGCGCTTTCACAGCAACACTCCAACATTTAACCTCTGAAGGCAGAAAATGACTTTTCCTTTTACAGGATGAGAAAACATACATTTATTTGCTGAGTTTTAAAGTGACACGGTGGAAAATCCTGACATCAGAAATGTGATACACACTCCAGCTGATCAAACGTTTCCCAAACCTTCACAGAAATGTGGATTCTGTGTCCTCTTCTCCATCCACAGTCGTGACCTGCTGATGGCAAAGCATCAGCGCGGGTGAAATCTTTCCCCCAGAACCTTCAGGAGCTTTTAAGAAGTTTGAAACGGTCGTCTTACTGCGTCCCACCCTGTTCAGAGGGAGAACGCTGTGGCGGCTTTGCCATCAGGAGGTCACGACGGCACCGGGACCTGACAGAAAGACACTGAATCCACACGTTTGGGGAGATTTGGGCTTTTAAAGGCTGTGGTCCTAAACACTTGGTTGCTTGTAATGTTTTTTGTCTCTCTTCCCTCAGACAGCTCGTCCTCTGCCATGTCTGTGTCTGACCTGGTCCCTCAGCCCAGAGGTGTGGACCGTAACCTGCCCACCTGTGGAGAGACCCAGTGCAACAGTCACGGGACCTGCGAGTTGCCTCCTGGTGGTGGAGGCAACTTGGTGTGCAACTGCCAGCTTGGTTACCGGGGCGAGACCTGCGAAGACACGGTGAACGGCTCCTTGAGCCTGCCGCTGACCCTGAGCGTGCTGGCCGTCATCATCGGCCTGCTGGTCATAGGCTTCATCTTTGCCAAACTGAGGCAGAAGCAGAAACGGCAGCGCAGGTAACCATCGGTCTACAAACACGTCTGGGCTTATTTGAATGAAAGGGAACTCTGCTCGTGCTGGATGTAAAACTAGTCAGATGTGTTGATTCAGGTTGGTGTGAAATCAGACGGCAAATCCATCTTTAACAATCTTTGAGTCTCCAGTAACAGCAGATTTATGGCCCCGTGGTGAAGAGGCAAAGGTGCTGCTGCCCCCTGGTGGCCCCTGCTGGCACATTTCCCCCGAGTCATATTTCATACAGATTTTAATTCAAATTTTAAAATCTTACTAGTTTTGTTATTTGACACTGACATCAGGAGCTCTTGGGTTTATCACATTATCTTATTTTGGTCGTCATCCAGGATAATTGACGCTCTGCAAAATAATTTGTTTTGTTTTTTTTAATTCCAGGAAACTTCAGGCTGAGAAACACAGCAGAAATGTCTCTGTGTGAAGTGGAGTGTCACACCTGTGGAGGGATAAACCATTTATAATCACACATTCATTCAGATTTACCGTAACTCTCATAATATCTCGCCAACGACACTTTCAGCAGTCATATTTATCCTTCGAAAATTCCCGCCATTTGTTTTAAGAATGGCAAACTTTTTATTTCTTCTTTAGAATGTTCGTATATTGTTTCTCTGCTCGTGATGACATCAGGCGCCACTGAGGCCACGCCCACTTTGACTGAGGAAATGTTTTAAACAGCCAAATTTGCCACTTTCCATTAATTTCTTTGCTCCGACGGCAGGAACAAACGCCTGATGTGGAGCGTTTCATCTCCTGTTCTCGGTCCATCCTCCACCTTTCTGCTCACCTTTGCGGTTAAACCGTGAGTTGATGTTGGGTTTGGGCCAACGGGAGGCCTGAGCTTCTCCAGGAGACACCAGAGGAGGTGAACATGAAAGGCTCCAAGCACGAGCGTTCGCTTGTTGTCGTCTCCATCATTGTTTCCTCCCACGCGTCCACCTTGTTTCAAGCTCCTCGACGTTTTTATGCTGTTGACTGAATCGCCTTTGACTTGTTTTGATGTGAAACTTTTGCCTTTGCTAGAAATAAATATCGACTTTGTAAAAACGTGGCTGAGCCGTTCCTGCAGACACCTGCGATTAATCACAATCTTCCACTAATTCAGGTTGTTTTTAGTCATCGTCTCCCTTTTTCCTCATGTGTCACCATCTAAAATGATAAATGACTAATCACCGAACACGGCGTGTTATTTGAAAGAACAGTCGCGTCACATGATGAGTGGCGACAATGAGGTCGGACTGGTTATCAGGAGTTTCAGTTTCAGGTGTGTTCGCTGCTCGTTCTCACGTTCGCACCTTTAATTGTGGCATTTATCCGTAGCTTATCTTTATCCTGAGCTTCACTGCCACGTCAGTCCTTTCTGGTCTGACCTTTGACCCCTTCAGAAACCCCACTGTGACTGCACCTTTGAAACACAATGGGAAGACCCCAGTCGGCTCATTATGGTCATTAGTCACGGCCTCGCTGTAGCCAGCGTTGCTAACCGAGCTAGCTGGGCTGCTGCTCATCCGCCCAGGGCCTCAGGAGACCTTCATCCGGCCCTGGGACCAGAACCAGAGTGATCGGGTTCTGCTGTTGTCTCCTGCAGTGATTCGTGGGAACCGGAGCCACAGAGGGTCGATTGTTGGCTACAGTGGCGCCTTGTTTGGGGTGTTGATCCACAATGCTGCCAGACCAGCCGTGCTCCGACAGACCGGTCCGGCCACATTGTCTCCGCTCTCAGGAAAACAATAAAAAGCCAATTCTCCAGTCAGATATGTGCCGTCACGCTGCGAGATTCCTGAGGTCTGAGTGTTGCCTCCGTCAGCGCCACGTCACACGAGCCTCGTTAAAGCACTCGTCAAATATGCACCAAGCAAAGGCGTCACATAATAAATGGACTTGATCGTCTTCCGTTAGAATACAAAACTCATGTTTAATAATCAAATATCAGGGAGAAAACGTTGATTTCCTTTTCAGCAGGCAGCCATTGCACGCATTTACAGTATTTACATTAAAAGGTGATTCTTGCTGGATTGGCCACAGGAAGCAAGTTACAAAATCATCAATCAGAGCGACTGAACCTAATCTCAGTTTGTCAGTGATTATTTCAGCTAATTAAAAACACATTCACACTTTCCCCCCTGACAAATTCCAACTGATTTTGTTCCTTCGGATCACGAGAGACAACTGTCAAAGGTCAAACATCTCCTCTCTGGGCCCAGGCCTCTTCCTATAAATCCCATGAAGGCCTGAATCACCTAAATGAAGGGTTTAGTGAAACCTTCCTGCTGTGAGTGATTATGGTTCTGGAGAGGCAGATGTCCCCCCTGGAGGCTCACAGGTCGGCATCGTAGGGTCTGCTGCTGACGGTGGTGTTGATGGAGCGGGCTGCGGGGCTCTTCGCGCGGGGGAAGGACACGTCGTCATCCAGGGAGTCTTTGGAGTACGGCACGCTGCTGCTGACGCTGCTCCTGGCCCGGTTCAGGCTCGGGACCTCGAACCTTCGGGGCTCCGGCTTCTGCTGCTTGTAGCGCTCCTCCATCACCTCCTCCACCCGCCGCTCCCCGCGGTTCTTGCCGCCGCAGCAGCGGCAGATCCCGATGAACATGACGAAGCCGGCCAGGATCTCAAAGATCCCGCCGATGAAGCCCAGCACGATGCAATAGCCGACGCGCACGTCCGTGAGAGGCGAGGAGGACGGGATCTCGTCGATGAGGTGGGTGTACCAGGAGATCGGGATGATGGTGAACACACCCGAGATGAAGATCAGCAGGCCTCCCAGGCCGGCCACCGTCCAGTTCGGGTTGTCTCTCCAGCAGCGGACGCCCGGGATGGCCACGATCAGGCCGATGATGGTGACCACCAGGGAGGCCACCATCAGGCCCTGAGCCACCGGGATGATCTCGTGGTTGAAGTAGGTGGTGTCCTGCAGGCCGCACTCCGCCCTGGACTCAGTGGAAGTGGCCCTGCAGATGTCCCATATGCCCTGCTGGAGGAACGTGTCGACCGGGGTGTTGGGAAGGTTGTGCAGAGTCCTCCAGTTCGGTGCCACCGTCGCGGTGAGGTCCAGGACCCAGCCGCAGGGAGACAGCACCAGCCCGAAGATCAGGATCCCGGGAGTCCGCAGCGAAGTCCGCATCCACTCCTGCGCAGACCGTGTGGGCATGATGTTGCTGTCGTGCTTCCTCGAGTCAAAATACGGTCCCAAACCGGACCTGCAGACTTTTGACAAACAGCTGCTGTGCAGGAACGTGTCTGACTGAAACCTGTCTGGGGGCGTGGCCCGGGGCGTGGCCTCCCCGTCACCTGCATCAGGTGCGGCGCGCAACATTTAAAAGTACAGAAAGTTTCGATGAGGGCTTTTATTCTGCAAAAAAAAAGGCAAATAAAGGTTGGAGAGTCGCGGGGTGTGTCAAGAATCAACAGATATTGAAACACAAGTGACGTAACGGTCTGTTTTATAATCGAGATTAGCTCACCTGTGAACAAAACCTCTCAAAACGTTTTCAGGAATGTGAGAATTTAAAACGGAAAAGCCAGAAATTCTGATCTTCCTGGTTGACTCAATTAAAATTGGCTAATTTAACTATTTAAATTAAATAGTTAAACGCAAACATACACAGTCGGGGAAGATAATGATGCTGATGGGCTCTGGAAACCATTTCTAAGGAATGTTGTTCGACAGGAATCCTTTGTCTCCAGCTCAGCTAGTTGTTCTATATATAGTTTCCTCTCAGACTCATGTGCATGAACAAACTTATTTTATAAGGTCTCAGGAGGTGAACTCCACGTCAGAGGGCCCAAAATGGCCCATCAGCGGCTCCACCTTCGCCTTTGTGACTGAGCAGCACCACACAATGATCATGGACAAGCTTCCCTGTTTTGTTGTCGTCTCACAAATTATGGCAGCATTTGATGTCCCGCACAGTGGTGGAACCACAGCCCTGCCCCTGTTGCCGCAGCAACCAGCCCAGAACTATTCAAACCATTAACTTGTTGGTTTTACGTAACCGAGCTTAACCCCGGCTCATGGCGAGCAGGGCGCCGCCGTGCTTGTTTAAACACTGAAGACGCAAACAAAATATCCCAGTTATCATTTCTAATTCGCTCTGGCGCCCGTCACGTGGCTGTGGTTGGGGTCAAAGGTCACCCAGCCCAGCAAACCTGTGACTACAGTGTGGAAGGTGTTGAACTCTGCCCTCTCTCCATCATCTGTTTCCCAGTCCCGGTCGGAGCGGGACTGGGAAACAGATGATGTTCCCGGCGCCCTCTTCAAGCACGACAAGTATGTGGATCGACTCCCTGAGCAGACCTTTGCGAGCTCGTTTCCTCGGCTGTGCTCTTGTTTTCTTTCACCGAGGTGTCACGTGATTTCCCAGTTGTCACGTTATCGCTGCATCTGACAGACTTTTTGAGACATTTAGTCATGACTGTTTGCTGGTTTGACCCTTTCTGAAATTCATAATGAGTCTCTCGTGCATCGTGTGGGGCTCAGAGTTTGTGTCATGCAACTGCTCGTGCACTATGAGCTCGGCTACATGTGGATTTCAATGCTGTGACCTCGCCTCTCCTCTCCTCCACCTTTAGCTCGTTGGTCATTTTGGTTTTTCTGAAAAATTTCCATTTA
This sequence comes from Takifugu flavidus, assembly GCF_003711565.1. NCBI lineage: Eukaryota > Metazoa > Chordata > Actinopteri > Tetraodontiformes > Tetraodontidae > Takifugu > Takifugu flavidus. The sequence continues at coordinate 6,395,941 of NC_079539.1, read as the reverse complement.
ATAATTGCATTAAAATAGAGACTTTTCTGTGTAACATTTACAGTTATGAATGGAATATTTGTCGTTCATTTCAGGTAAGTCCTCAGGAAGAACAATGCAGGAGGAAGTCAGATGACTAAAACAGGAAAAACAACTGGCATGACTGGCTGAAACAGGCTGGTCAGGTTTGTTTTTACTTATCTAGGTCAAAATTTATTTTAGCATTATTCGAAATAGAATGCACTGACAACTAGAGGTTAAGTGACGACACAAGATATCGTAAATTTACTCAAAACCAGAGAATGACAGGAATCATGGCCGCTGCAGTCTGTTGTTATTACTCATTTTATACGCTAGATGGAGACATTCAACCAAAAAATCCGCAAACTTGTTATATTATAAGGTTTAACACACATACAAGCTCTCCACAATCTGAAACTTCAGTTAAATAAAAGGAACCCTTTAAAAAACAAATATATACATACTATATCTTTATATCTATACAAATATTACTGTAACCTCATGATGTTTTAAAACTGAGCCGTTGTTACTTACGTTTAAGTGCCAAATTTAAGGTAACAAGACTAAATTTTATATAAAATTTTAAATTTTAACAAAAATTAAGTCTTTATTCGGTGAGATTCTTGAAAATTTCCCAGTTTGAGTTTCCGTCACCGGAAGTGGCACTTTCTATTCCGGAAGTTGTCAGCAGTGTTTTGTTGCTGGTCGGAGATTGTTGTGCTGTGAAAATGGCGACGTCTCGTCGCACCTCTCAGCAGCAGCAGCAGCAGCAGCAGCCGCCGAACCTTCAGTCTTCTCCCCCCGCGGTTCTTCTCTTCTCGGCGGCCCTCCTGGCTCTCCGTCGGCGGCCACCGACGATGCCCCGCTCCCACCCAGGGGAGCGATGGAGGACGCGGCGGAGGGTGAGGAAGCCCCGGAATCTCCCACCACAGCCGCCGCCTCTCCGGTTCTGGCCCTCACCGCCAGCAGCAGCAGCAGCAGCGGCGGCAGCAGCAGCAGCAACGGGCCGAGCAGCACCGTTAGCTCCCCGACCACCACCGAGAGTAGCGGCACCAGCTCCGTCTCCACCCCCGAGTCCGGCGGGGGGAACCCGTGCAGCGGCGCCGCCAACGGCGCCTTTCGGGAGTTGTTCGAAGCCTGTCGGAACGGGGACGTTTCCAGGGTGAAGAAACTCGTAGATGCCGTGAACGTGAACGCCAAAGACATGGCGGGACGTAAATCCACCCCGCTGCATTTTGCTGCAGGTAACGGCACTATTGTGGCCCGTTTTAACCCGAACGGGCAGTTTTCGGGTTCCACGACAGCCAACAGGTCGCCACTTTAACCCTTCCCAACTCTTCCTTTAACTCTGTTTTTCATAGTCGGTGGTCTCTCATTAACATGTAATAACAGCGCTTTATACGTCATAATCACATCACAAATTCTATCAAATATTCAACATCGGAACAACGATGGATCCTGCATGATGATAAATTTATTCCTATTCTTTCCTAATTATTATATATAAGTCCTGGCTTTTGTTGGAATGTTGGTGATATCTGACCTCTACCCACCTGCAGGTTTTGGCCGTAAGGACGTGGTGGACCATCTGCTGCGCACGGGCGCCAACGTGCACGCCCGGGACGACGGCGGCCTGATCCCGCTCCACAACGCCTGCTCCTTCGGTCACTCTGAGGTGAGTCCGCGCACGTGCTGAGGTGTGAATCCGCCGGTTTGTTTGGCGTTTCTGGGGTGGAGAATCTCCTCACGGGTGCCTCATTTCTAACTTCACCTACTCAGAAGCTGGGAGTCGTCGGTTACTTGTCAATGATCAGATTCTGAGGCCTCCAACTTCAGCAACCGAGCTTCAGAATTAAAGAGAAGGGGAAAGAAACCCTCCTCATTAGTTGGTGCACATGAAGGTTTCAGACAGAAATGATGCGTTTAAGGACCTCTAAGCTGTAGGGCAGCGTTTCTTCTGAAAGTTTCCCTTTGGTGAGCTCATGTTTGAAGTAACAGGAAGTAGCTGTGTGTCCCAGGTGAGCTTGTTGGTGCTGACCTGCGCAGGGAAGATTCCCTCCATCGCTCGTTAGACCCGGCGTTCCGTAGCGTCCATGTGCCGACTGTTTTTGAATTTACTGGCTTCATTTTCAGACCCAGGTGATGCAGAATGGCCTGGTAACCTATTAGCTAAACATCAACGCAGCATCTTCTTCTTTACTAAGATAGCCACAAGCACCAGAACCAGATCTAAATTCCATCACGCAGCATTGTACGGTATGTTTTATAATCCCTTTATAACGGCACAAAATGCTCCGCTGGGTTGGATTTAGCCGCCGGCCTCGACTTTGACGTGAGCGCCGCGGCGACACGAGTGAAAAATGTGTGAAGCAAAAAAAACAAAAAAAAAAGCCTCCCAGACGTTCACACCTGAGCAGAATTTCAACGAGTTCTGCTGGTACAGAGTTGTGGAGGCAGGAGTTTGTCTTTCATGCAAATGTGTGCAGTCGGCCTTAAAGATCCCAGCGAGGAAACCGGAACGTCCTCCCTCTGAGTTCTGCCCACACGCACGGCTGTTTTTGAACATCTGTGACACGGG